>NC_077232.1:544314-694878 GCF_027887165.1 Monodelphis domestica
ACAGATGAAGTCATGCAAGACCGATTTCCACCTTTGCTGTGTTCTGAAGGGAAAACAAGGCAGGAAAAAGAAAACCAGGAAAGGAGCTGCCTCCGGTGGCCCCCCTGTGGGTCCCTGTTCTCCGCGGGGGAGAGAGCAGCCTGAGTGGCCGGAGTCCGGCCTGCCCGGCCTGCCCTTCCCCCAGTTCTTTGCTGGGCTGATTCAGTCCCAGAGGCGAGGCCGACCCGAAGCCTTTCCACTACTGGCAGAGGGTGTGGGCGCGGCACCTTGACCCATGTGGCCATCTTGGTAACCGGCAGAGGCTCGCCTGGGCCTTGCCCCAAGGCCGAGGAAGAGCCCACTTTCCAGGTGCCCTTGTCCGCCCTGTGCCACGGGGGAATGGGTAGATGAGTAACCCCATTTCACAGAAGAGGAGACTGAGGCGGGCCGGGCAGAGGTCAGCTGATCCGCCCAGTGAGGGTCAGCCCAGGTCTTCTAAGCCAAGTCCAGGCGAGCCAGCTAGTCTGGCCTCCAGGGAAGGGGCTGCAGCCGGCCTCCTCTCCGCTCTTCCTCTCTGGGGGTTGTTGTTCAGTCGTTTTCAGTCTTGTCTGACCCTTTGGGACCCCTTTTGGGTATTCTGGGCAGAGAGACCCGAGGGGGCTGGGGAGACAGAAACATGAGGTTGGGTGACTTGGCCAGGGTCATGCTGCTAGTAAGTGCCTGAGGCCAGATTTGACCCCAGGAAGAGGAATCCTCCCGCCTCCAGGTCCTGCACTCTATCCACTGGGCTTCCCAGCTGCTTCCCTCCTGAGAGAGGCCCGGGCAGGCGGCCTGGGACCTTGGGAGAAGAATCTTGGTGTGAGCCCAGCTGGGTGTTGCCTTGCAGCACTTGTGGCCGCCTGACCTCTGGTCCAGGGCTGCCTGCCTGAGCTGCTAACATGTGAAAACCTCCTGGCTGGACGGCTGCCAGGGATGCAGCCCAGGCCAGAGGAGGCTGGTTGGCCCTGGCTTCCCAGGCTAGGCTGGCACTGTGAAAGGGGCTTCAGGATCTGCTCCAGAAAAGCGGGGAACCATTGCACCAGGCAGCCCCCTCCCCCGCCTCAGAGAGCCCCCAAAGAAGGGCAGATCCCCAGCATCCCTGCAGGTCAGCTCCCAGGAGAGAGCAGCTGGCCTGAGGTCATGAGAGGGTCAGGCAAGGAGATGGGCAAAGCAGAGTCGGGCATGGAGACCAACGAGATGGCACCTGCCGCTGGAGCAGAGCATGGGAAAGGGGAAAGCCAAATGGAAGCTTTTGGATCCAGTCTGGGGCCCCTGGGAGCCATGAAAGATTCCTGAGCAGGGGAGGGACATAAACCAACCTGGGCTTTAAGAAACTAATGTCTAGACCCCCCACGGGACAATTTGGAACTGAAAAGTGTAAAAACAATGTTAAAATATGCTTTTGTATGTAATTGGAGAAAATGAGTCTTCACGCCCTGGTGAGAAGAGGGGAGAGAGAGAGGAGAGCTTGGAAGCAGAGAGAGCACAGAGGAGGGGGCAGCCGGTAACAGCGGGAGTCAAGAGGGGCCACAGGGGGGAGGGGAAGGAAGGCTCTGGGGGGGTGCATTCCAGGGAGTGGGAGGAGGGGGGATGTGAGGGCAAAGATGAGGGGCCCCAGTCTGACCCTGTGACAAAGAGATGCTGCCACACAGAGGGTTAGCTTCAAGTTCTGGAACCAGTAGGTGTGATGGGGCAGGGCAGGGTGACACCAGTCTGGAGGGACATGCGCTCTGGGCTTCCTGGACTAGGGTGTCAACCGCATGTGGAGAGGAGAGGAGAGAGAAGAGGGCCCAGAACAGTCTGGGGAGACCCTCACACTCAATGGACAAGCCCCTGCGGTATGCCAGACTTCTGGGGAGACTTAGGAGGAGCCATCCACCAGGAAGGAGCAGGGACCTGAAGACCTAGCAAGAAGAGAGTGCCAAGGAGAAATGCCACCAGATGTGGCCCCAGAGATTCTGGAGACGATAGGATAGCTTTGTTCCCTCTGATAGGTGATAGGGTTGGAAACCCTGGAAGAGGTTAGATTTGGGGCTAACCAACCTCTCTTGAAGCTGCCTAGAGAGAGAGCAGCTTGGGATTTCCCTAGGGCCTGCCTTTTGGCTTCCATTCGGGCCTTCACAATCACTGAGGTTGGGCTGCCTCTCTCAGGAGAGGGGTTGCTTCTGTCTGCCTCAGTTTCCTCATCCTGTAAAATGTGGCTAATAATGGCACCTGCTGTGAAGAGCAAATGAGATGATATCTGCTGATTGACATCGACACAGTGTCCATAAACAGGTAGGCCTGGCCCATTGTGGCATAAGGAAGTCCATGGGATTTGGGGGACGGACGATCCAGAAAAAGCTTAGAAACTCAGAATTCCCATCCAGAGTATGGACGCCCCCTGAAAGAAAAGAACAAATTCCGGCTTCTCCTCTGGTGCGATGGGGAGGCTGAAAGCTTTTATGTGAATTCTCCAGGTCACCCCTAAGCACCACCCTGTGATGTGGAAGGGATACCTGGATCTGCTGTCAGCTGGGTAGTCATGGGTGCGTAGATACATTCACACCCACCTACAATGCTGTCTCCCACCTGAGAATGGCTTTGTTTGGGTAGTTGTAGTTTTTGAAAGACTGTTTTCTTCTCTCTCCCCCCCCCCCAATTACATGGAAAATCAATTTTTGACATTCAGTTTTTTTTAAATTTTTAAAATTTAATTTGGTCAATTTCAAACATTATTCCTTGCTTACAAGAATCACATAATTCTCCACCCCCCCCCCCTTCCTGTAGCTGACAATTTCACTGGGTTTTACTTGAGTCCCCAATCAGAACCCATTTCCATGTTGTTGATGTTGGCCCCAAGATGTTCATTCAGAGTCTACATCCCCAGCCATATCTCCTTCACCCATGTGATCAGGCAGTTGTTTTTCTTCTGCGTTTCTGCTCCCACAGTTCTTTCTCATAAGTCTCTCCGGATTGTCCTGGGTCATTGCATTGCTACTAGTAGCAAAGTCAGTTACATTTGATTGTGCCACAATGTATCAGCCTCTGTGTACAATGCTTTCCTGGTTCTGCTCCTCTCACTCTGCATCACTTCCTGGAGGTTCCAGTTTGAGTTCCTTTGCACCCTCCTCCTCCCTGAGACAGTAAGCATCTGACATCAATTTACCTGTGCTGTCCTGTAAAACAAATCCCCCCCCCCCATTAGTCATTTGGTGGAAGCAATCTCAAGAATGGAGGAGGAGGGGAAATCAAGGACATTTCAGGCTGCATCCAGACCCTGCATCAGTCCTTCCTCCAAGGGCAGGTGGCATTTGTTACAGCAAGATCCCGAAGCTCTGGGGTTGACTTGGATTGCGGCATTGCTGAGAAGAGCCTGGCTTTTCCCAATTGGTCATCAGAAAAGACTGCTGTGGATGTGTTTGGTGCTTTTTTGGTTCTGTTCAGTTCGCTTTGTATCAGTTCATGTGTGTGTCACACTCCTGCTCATTGTTTCTTATGGCACACTGGCATTCCATCACAATCGTGTACCACTGTTTGTTCATCCATTCCCCAATTGATAGACATCCCCTCAATTTTCAATTCTTAATCACAACAAAAAGGACTGCTATCAATGTTTTGGTGCAAACAGGTCCTTTCCCTGTTTTTATTATTGTTTTGAAATACAGGTCAGTAGTGGTATTGCTGGATCAAAGGCATGCATGGTTTAGCCCTTTGGGTATAATTCTAAATTGCCCTCCAGAACAGTTGGGTCAGTTCACAACTCTACCAACAATGCACCAGTGTCTCAATTTTCTTGCACCCCTTCCACCATTGATCATTTTCCTTTTTCTGTCATATTGGCGAGTCTGCTAGGTGTGAAGTGACATCTCAGAGTCACTTTAATTTTCATTTCTCTACTCGAGGGATTTATGACTAGAGATTACTTTGATTTCTTCATCTGAAGGAATGAGTCTGTGAGGGCAGAGTTACTTCATTTTGGTCTCCTGCCTCTGGGGATGATGATGGAGGAGGAGAGGTGAGGGCAGGCTCCATGGGAGGGGAAGGGGGTTCCTCTCTCACAGCCTACTGCTGTCCTCCACCTGGAGGCTGGATTCCATGAGGCCAGCAGGAAGGGAGCCTTTTCTGAGTATGTCAGCATATCCTCAGTTTACCAGGTCCAGTTTTGGTCTTGGCAGCAAGATCAAGTACCTCCCAAAGTCTGGCCCACTGACTGATTGGCCTCAAATCCCACCTTGCCCAGCAAGTCCTCTCTTCGTTATCTCCTATTGGTCCCCATCAGAGCTCTCTTCCTGTATATTTGTTTACACAGAGTCTACCCTGCTAGACTGGGAGCTCCTTCAGGTCTGGGACTGTGTCCTTCGCCTCTTTTTGTATCCCTAGTGCTTGGCACAGGGTAGGAGTTCAGAAATGTTTCCTGACTGACTGAGGTCTTTCCTTACTTCCTGGGCCCAGTACAGGGTCAGGAATTCTGTTGGTGCCCAAGGCTGGGGGCCAGGCTTGGCTCCCTCATGAATGACCCTCTTGTCCAGTCAGCTGGGAGGTGGAAGGAGGGCCCTTGGGCTGGGGACAGAGGAGGGCAAAGGGCAAGACTTCCAGCCTTCCCTGGCACAAGGGGAAGGGGGCGATGGCCAGTCCCACTGCTGCCGGACATTGCACATACCCCTTCCCGACTCTGGGCCCCATTTCCTCTTTACTCAAACCAGGGAGTGGATGAGACCCAGACAAGGACCACAGAGGTCCCTCCCAGCTCTGACTTGCTTCACTGGGGAGGAGCCACCTCTGCCAAGGCTGGGGGAAGGTGGAGGGAGGAGACAGTTTCCTAATTTAAGCTGACAAACTTTAATTCAGTTTAAGTCAGGGGTCAAGGGCCTGCCCCCCTGGAGGAGTGAAATGGGCACAGGAGGGTTGTCTCCCCTGGGCCCCCCACCAGTCATGTGTTGGGAGGGTCCCCCAGACCCAGGCCTCAATTACACTGCTGACCCCAAGAGAAGGCAGGGCCAATAAGAGACACACCCAGGGCAGGCAGAGGTGCCAGGGCAGGCAGGGGGAAGGTCTGCTTAGAGAGGCACATCCAGAAATCCATCAGGGCCTTTCCCAAGAGAGAGGCACTGGGGAGGGGCACAACAATGGCAGGATTAAAGCAGATTTGGGTGAGGGCAGAAGCTGGGCAGCCCCAGCCTTGCAGCAGCTTCACAGGGAAACTTGGCTCTCAGTGGAGTAGGAGAACCACTGACTGGCAGGTAACAGTGTCTGGGGGTCCAGAAGAAGGCTGACTGCCTGCCTGTCTTGCACACCTGGGCAGACAAAAGACACCTATATGTGGATAGAAACACATAGTTGTGTGGCCTTAAAGGTGGCCACTAGCAGACGGTTTGCTCTTTGAGGGCAGGGTGGGGGCTTTCACCACAGCATGACCTTCCAAGGATTCTCTGTCCTCCAGCCTGCCAGCCATTCCCAACCTTCTCCCTTTCCTCCTCCTTATTGCCTAGTTCAGAGTCATTGGGCTGCAAAGGGTATGACCAGGTGGGAGAATGGTTGCCCCTGAGTGGAGTGCGCCACAGCTCTGCTCCCAGAGAGGACGGTCATCTCTGAGTGGAGTGTGCCACAACTTGGCTCCCAGAGAGGATGGTCACCCCTCCCAGAGAGGATGGTCACCCCTGAGTGGAGTGCGCCACAACTCAGCACCCAGAGAGGATGGTTACCCCTCCCAGAGAGGACGGTCATCTCTGAGTGGAGTGTGCCACAACTCGGCTCCCAGAGGATGGTCCTCTCTGAGTGGAGTGCGCCACAGCTCTGCTCCCAGAGAGGACGGTCATCTCTGAGTGGAGTGCGCCTCAACTCGGCTCCCAGAGAGGATGGTTACTCCTCCCAGAGATGATGGTCACCCCTGAGTGGAGTGCGCCACAACTCGGCTCCCAGAGGATGGTCATCTCTGAATGGAGTGCGCCACAACTCGGCTCCCAGAGAGGATGGTCACCTGTGAGTGGAGTGCGCCACAGCTCTGCTCCCAGAGAGGACGGTCATCTCTGAGTGGAGTGCGCCACAGCTCTGCTCCCAGAGAGGACGGTCATCTCTAAGTGGAGTGTGCCACAGCTCTGCTCCCAGAGAGGATGGTCATCTCTGAGTGGAGTGCGCCACAGCTCTGCTCCCAGAGAGGATAGTCACCCCTCCCAGAGAGGATGTTTGCCCCTGAGTGGAGTGCGCCACAACTTGGCTCCCAGAGAGGATGTTTGCCCCTGAGTGGAGTGCGCCACAACTCTGCTCCCAGAGAGGATGGTCATCTCTGAGTAGAGTGCGCCACAGCTCTGCTCCCAGAGAGGACGGTCATCTCTGAGTGGAGTGTGCCACAGCTCGGCTCCCAGAGAGGATGGTCACCCCTCCCAGAGAGGATGGTTGCCCCTGAGTGGAGTGCGCCACAACTCGGCTCCCAGAGAGGATGGTCACCCCTCCCAGAGAGGACGGTCGCCTCTGAGTGGAGTGCGCCACAACTCTGCTCCCAGAGAGGATGGTCATCTCTAAGTGGAGTGCGCCACAGCTCTGCTCCCAGAGAGGACGGTCATCTCTGAGTGGAGTGCGCCACAGCTCTGCTCCCAGAAGATGGTCATCTCTGAGTGGAGTGCGCCACAGCTCTGCTCCCAGAAGATGGTCATCTCTGAGTGGAGTGTGCCACAGCTCTGCTCCCAGAGAGGATGGTCATCTCTAAGTGGAGTGCGCCACAACTCTGCTCCCAGAGAGGATGGTCATCTCTAAGTGGAGTGCGCCACAGCTCTGCTCCCAGAGAGGACGGTCATCTCTGAGTGGAGTGCGCCACAGCTCTGCTCCCAGAGGACGGTCCTCTCTGAGTGGAGTGCGCCACAGCTCTGCTCCCAGAGAGGACGGTCATCTCTGAGTGGAGTGCGCCACAACTCTGCTCCCAGAAGATGGTCATCTCTGAGTGGAGTGTGCCACAGCTCTGCTCCCAGAGAGGACGGTCATCTCTGAGTGGAGTGCGCCACAGCTCTGCTCCCAGAAGATGGTCATCTCTGAGTGGAGTGCGCCACAGCTCTGCTCCCAGAGAGGACGGTCATCTCTGAGTGGAGTGCGCCACAACTCTGCTCCCAGAAGATGGTCATCTCTGAGTGGAGTGTGCCACAGCTCTGCTCCCAGAGAGGACGGTTGCCCCTGAGTGGAGTGTGCCACAGCTCTGCTCCCAGAGAGGACGGTCCTCTCTGAGTGGAGTGCGCCACAACTCTGCTCCCAGAGAGGACGGTCATCTCTGAGTGGAGTGCGCCACAACTCTGCTCCCAGAAGATGGTCATCTCTGAGTGGAGTGCGCCACAGCTCTGCTCCCAGAGAGGATGGTCATCTCTGAGTGGAGTGCGCCACAACTCTGCTCCCAGAAGATGGTCATCTCTGAGTGGAGTGTGCCACAGCTCTGCTCCCAGAGAGGACGGTTGCCCCTGAGTGGAGTGGGCCACAGCTCTGCTCCCAGAGAGGATGGTCATCTCTGAGTGGAGTGCGCCACAACTCTGCTCCCAGAGAGGACGGTCATCTCTGAGTGGAGTGCGCCACAGCTCTGCTCCCAGAAGATGGTCATCTCTGAGTGGAGTGCGCCACAGCTCTGCTCCCAGAGAGGATGGTCATCTCTGAGTGGAGTGCGCCACAACTCTGCTCCCAGAGGATGGTCATCTCTGAGTGGAGTGCGCCACAGCTCTGCTCCCAGAGAGGATGGTCATCTCTAAGTGGAGTGCACCACAACTCTGCTCCCAGAGAGGACGGTCATCTCTGAGTGGAGTGCGCCACAACTCTGCTCCCAGAGGATGGTCATCTCTGAGTGGAGTGCGCCACAGCTCTGCTCCCAGAGAGGATGGTCATCTCTAAGTGGAGTGCGCCACAGCTCTGCTCCCAGAGAGGACGGTCCTCTCTGAGTGGAGTGCGCCACAGCTCTGCTCCCAGAAGATGGTCATCTCTGAGTGGAGTGCGCCACAGCTCTGCTCCCAGAGAGGATGGTCATCTCTGAGTGGAGTGCGCCACAACTCTGCTCCCAGAGGATGGTCATCTCTGAGTGGAGTGCGCCACAGCTCTGCTCCCAGAGAGGATGGTCATCTCTAAGTGGAGTGCACCACAACTCTGCTCCCAGAGAGGATGGTCATCTCTGAGTGGAGTGCGCCACAGCTCTGCTCCCAGAGAGGACGGTCATCTCTGAGTGGAGTGCGCCACAGCTCTGCTCCCAGAAGATGGTCATCTCTGAGTGGAGTGCGCCACAGCTCTGCTCCCAGAAGATGGTCATCTCTGAGTGGAGTGCGCCACAGCTCTGCTCCCAGAGAGGATGGTCATCTCTGAGTGGAGTGCGCCACAACTCTGCTCCCAGAGGATGGTCATCTCTGAGTGGAGTGCGCCACAGCTCTGCTCCCAGAGAGGATGGTCATCTCTAAGTGGAGTGCACCACAACTCTGCTCCCAGAGAGGACGGTCATCTCTGAGTGGAGTGCGCCACAACTCTGCTCCCAGAGGATGGTCATCTCTGAGTGGAGTGCGCCACAGCTCTGCTCCCAGAGAGGATGGTCATCTCTAAGTGGAGTGCACCACAACTCTGCTCCCAGAGAGGACGGTCATCTCTGAGTGGAGTGCGCCACAACTCTGCTCCCAGAGGATGGTCATCTCTGAGTGGAGTGCGCCACAGCTCTGCTCCCAGAGAGGATGGTCATCTCTGAGTGGAGTGCGCCACAACTCTGCTCCCAGAGGATGGTCATCTCTGAGTGGAGTGTGCCACAGCTCTGCTCCCAGAGAGGACGGTCATCTCTAAGTGGAGTGCACCACAACTCTGCTCCCAGAGAGGACGGTCCTCTCTGAGTGGAGTGCGCCACAGCTCTGCTCCCAGAGAGGACGGTCCTCTCTGAGTGGAGTGTGCCACAACTCTGCTCCCAGAAGATGGTCCTCTCTGAGTGGAGTGCGCCACAGCTCTGCTCCCAGAGAGGACGGTCCTCTCTGAGTGGAGTGCGCCACAACTCTGCTCCCAGAAGATGGTCATCTCTGAGTGGAGTGCGCCACAGCTCTGCTCCCAGAGAGGACGGTTGCCCCTGAGTGGAGTGCGCCACAGCTCTGCTCCCAGAGAGGACGGTCCTCTCTGAGTGGAGTGCGCCACAGCTCTGCTCCCAGAGAGGACGGTCCTCTCTGAGTGGAGTGTGCCACAACTCTGCTCCCAAAGGCCAGCTGCATAAGTGGGAAAGGGAGGCCTGGAGTCAAAAGGAAGGTTGATCTTTGCTCTGGAGGTTTCCCACATCCTACTGGGGACAGTGGAATACTGGTGGCCTGGCCCCACACAGCCTTTCCTCAGGGAATATGCTGGAGGGGCTGGAGATGGAAGGCTCATCTCCTCACTTAGCCTTCTCCTGACTACATGCCTTATCTGATGTTAGTCAAAATCTGTGCATCACCTACTTGTGGTATGTGTCACCCTCTGGAGTAGAACTCCACTGTCAACCCACTGTCGTTTACCTGTCTGTCAGTGTCCTGGGCTGGCTTACTTGGTTGGGATAAAGCCTTTATTTTAGACCAGAGAAATAGTTCTTTATATTTTCAGTCAAATGAAAAAGGAGTGAAACCTGAAACCTCTTCTTGTCCCTCTCCCTCCATCTGCTGGTGCCTGCCCACCTCCTGCCCTCTGGCCTCCCTGTCCGCCGCTGGCACCGTTCTCACGCACTCAGGGTGCCACCCTATCTGGCCGTCTCAGCCGGCCGCGTCGCCACTCAGCCAGCTCGTTTCCTCGGTCCATTTCTGCTGCCCAAGCCAAACTGGGCAGGCCTTCTCCTCGTGTCCCCTTGCTCTACTCAGCCTTGCCCTGGTGGCCCATTCAGCCCAGCCTCCTCTGAGCTTGCCACCCTCTGCCTCCGTCTCCCCAGCCTCCTCGGGGCTCCCCTGCCCTGGCTCCTCTCCCTCCTCCTTTGCCCGTCCTAATGCCTTGCTGGCTTCTGCGCGGTCCTCCTCTCTGGACTCTCTTGTCCCCCGGACAACCGCCAGTGGCTCCGGCCTGGAAGCCTTCCCACTGCCTGCTGCCTGCACACTGGAGAAGGCCCGAAGCTGTCCTGCGGGGCCCATCCGACGCCGTCCTTCGCTTGGCCAGACAGTCCTTCCCTCCCCTCCAATCTGCCGGGGCTCGCCGGCCCCCAACTTCTTATTTCACTGAGAAAACGGGGGGCCCTTCACAGCCTCCCTCTTCTCCCCTCCTCGTCCGCATCTGCCAGGAGGGAAGGGCCCTTCCGCCACCCCAGGCGAGCCCCCCACGTGAAGGGGGGACGGAGGCAGAGCAACTGCCCGGATCCTTCGGTCCTTCCAGCTCCCATCCCGGATTGGCCCGCCGGCGCTCCGGGACGCTGGAGCGGTTCGTCATCTGAGGACACCGAGGCAAGCGGGCCCAGGGTCACCGGCCCCGTCCAGCCTGCTGCCCGGCATCCCTTCTGGGCTTTGGACTCCTGGAGGAGGCCGTCTCCAGGGGGTGCCGCCGTTTCCTCCCTCGCCGCCTCCTCCACTCTCTCTGCCCGGGCCCTTCCTGACATCTCTCTCTGCAGCCGTGGGCGCTGGGGACCACCAGCTCCTGCCTGGCTCTGCCGCCCCTTCTCCGGCTGCCCGTGAGACAAAGGGAGGGCCCGGCCTCCTGCCCTCTCCCCCTTGGGGTGCCCCAGACACCTCCGGTGGGGCCCCCCGCTCCTGCCATGCTGGCGGGGCACCCCATCTCTCCGCCCAGCCAGCGAAGGCTCCCCAGCACTCTTCGGAAGTGTCGCCTTCCATCTTGGAATCTCAGTTCTGAGGCTGCAGGACGGAGGTGGAGTGACTTGGCCAGGGTCACCCCTCCAGGAAGCGCCTGAGGTCCCATCTGAGGCCAGGACACCCGAGCTCTAGGCCTGGCTCGCTGTGGCGCCTCTCCTCGGCCCCTTGTCCCCGGGTGGCCGTCCTGGGTTCTGTTGGGCCTCCCTGCCTGCCTTCGTGTCCCCATCAGTCTGGAAGCCCTCGCGGGCCTGAACTACCTTCCTTTAGGCCCGGCTCGTAGCCCAGCGCTGAGCTGCCCCTCGGAGCCTGGGGAGGGCCCCCTCCTCCGGGCTGGCCTCCTGCTGCTTGCTTGCTGTCCCCCCTTGGTGACGCCCTGGGGGGTGACGGAGGCAACGGTCGGGAGGATGTGCCTGGCGACAGCCTGGGCCCGGGGGTGGCCTCCAGCCCCGTGACCTGGTGGGCATTCCAGGCTGGACGCGCCACGGCCACGTTAGGAGGGGGAGGGATGACGTCGGAGCTCTGGAGGACTCCCAGGGGCCCTCCGGCCTCTCCCCCCTTGGTGGGCTCCCCGCCATTCCCCTGGCATGCCCCGGCCCTCCTGGAGGGAGCAGAGCAATCACGGGCTTCCTGCCTCGGCCTCCACCTGAGCCTCCCCCAGCGGCTCCCATCAGGGAGGATGGGGGAAGGAGGAAGGCCTGGGGAAGGCCGGGGAGCGGGGGGGGTTCCTCCTCCCTTCCGGCAGCTCTCGGTCAGGGACTGAGGGGCAGTTGGGGGGCCATTGAGAAGGGTCTAGGTTTGGGGGTGAGGGGGCTGGGTGTCCCCCTGGTGCTCCCAGAGCTAGGGAATGGCAGTAAACCTTGTGATTAAGCCTCTCCTAAGCACTGGGCACCCTGGGAACAATGAGGTTGGCCAACAAGGGCTGTCCTTGCCCTCTAGGCACAAGAGACTACAGACAGGACAGACTCATGAACCAGGACTAGGAAAGGGATCCCTTTAAAGTAGTGTGAGGGAGGGCACTCCAGGCAGGGGGCACAGCCTGAGAAAATGCCTGGAGGCTGGAGATGGAGCTCAGGGTGCGGACCCAGGGTGGGAGAGAGTCACTGGGTTGGAAAAGGGGGAGCGGAAGTTCCCGGTATCCCTGGAGCCTAGCATACAGCAGGCATCTATTAAATGTTCTAGGAGGAACCGCGAGGTAGCTCAGGGAATAGAAAAAACGAGCCTGGGAGGTCCTGGGTTCAATAACAGCCAAGTCCTAGCTGGGCGGAGCTGCACCAGTCACAACCCTATTTAGCCCAGCCCTTGCCCAGGGCTTCAAGAAAAAACAATGCGATCCGAGCTGGGAGGAGGGCGCAGATCGGGGGCGGAGCCTAGGGCGGGGCCCGCTCCTCGAGGCGGACGTGCCCCGGGCCTGGATTGGCCAGCCGTGCTGGGGGCGCGGACGAGAGCTGGGAGCGGGGGCGGGGCTCCTCTCCCTCAGGCTCGGATTGGCCGGACGCGCCGGGGGCGTGGCCCGCGCCAACCCGCGCTACCCCGGCGAAGCAGGCCACAGGCGGGGCTGTCGCGGTGCATTGTGGGCCCAGCTCTCCCGCTCTTACCCCCGCTAGCCTGCAGCCTCTCTCTCTCTGTCCAGCCCGCGCGTCCCCGCAGCAACCTCGCACCCGCCGCCGCCGCCTCCTCCTTCTCCTCCGCACTCTGCTCCCCGCGCGCTCCCGGCCCAGCCCCGCGCGCCGCCGCGCTATGGCCTCCACCTCCCCCGTGAAGCGGCCCCGCATGGAGTCGGCACTCGAGCAGCTGCGGCGCTTCACCACCGTCGTGGCCGACACGGGAGACTTCCGCGGTGCGCGGGGCCGGGGGCGGGCTGTGCGGGCGGGCGGGCGGGCGCCTTCCCGGTCCCCGGGCTGTGACGCCTGGGGCGCCCCGGCCGAGCCTCACGGCGCGCCTGCCCTTCCTCCGCAGCCATCGACGAGTACAAGCCGCAGGACGCCACCACCAACCCGTCGCTGATCCTGGCCGCGGCGCAGATGCCGGACTACCAGGACCTGGTGGAAGAGGCCGTGGAGTACGGCAAGAAGCTGGGGGGGTGAGTCGGCGGCCCCCCCGGGCGGGGCGGGGGGAGGCCGGGGCCGGGACGCCGCTCAAGTGCCTGCGGGTTCCAGGTCCCAGGAGGAGCAGATCCGGAACGCCAGCGACAAGCTCTTCGTGCTCTTCGGGGCCGAGATCCTGAAGAAGATTCCTGGCCGCGTCTCCACCGAAGTCGATGCCAGGTGGGGGGGCAGCCTTCGGGCGGGGGGGGGGGCGGGGGGCCTCCGGGACTTCCCTGACGGCCTGCTGCCCCCCCAGGCTGTCCTTCGACAAGGAAGAGATGGTGCGCCGGGCGCTGCGCTTCATCGAGCTCTACAAGGAGGCCGGCATCAGCAAGGAGCGCGTCCTCATCAAGCTGGCCTCCACGTGGGAGGGGATCCAGGCCGGAAAGTAAGGCAGGCCTCCGGGGAGGGCCCAGCTGGAGGGGGCTCTGCCGGGCCGCCGCACCCACCCACCCCTCTCTGTCCGCCCGCCCAGGATCCTGGAGGAGCAGCACGGCGTCCACTGCAACATGACGCTCCTGTTCTCCTTCGCCCAGGCCGTGGCCTGCGCCGAGGCCGGGGTCACCCTCATCTCCCCCTTCGTGGGCCGCATCCTGGACTGGCACGTGGCCAACTCGGACAAGAAGGCCTTCGAGCCCCACGAGGACCCAGGTGGGTGCGGGCGGGCCGGAGGGGGCAGCGGTGCCCGCCGGGCACTCAGCCGGCTCCCCTGCATGCGTCCGCAGGCGTCAGGAGCGTCACCAAGATCTACAACTACTACAAGAAGTTCGGCTACAAGACCATCGTGATGGGCGCCTCCTTCCGCAACGTGGGCCAGATCAAGGCCCTGACGGGCTGCGACTACCTCACCATCTCGCCCAAGCTGCTGGCGGAGCTGCTCAAGGACGGCTCCAAGCTCAGCCCCGCACTCAGTGCCGAGGAAGGTCTGCGGGGGAGGGGGCAGGCACGAGGGGGGGCGGCGGGCGGCGGCCCCGCCCCGGGAGCCCCCGCCTGAACTGTGCCCCCCTCCGGCCCCCAGCCCAGGCCAGCAGCCTGCAGAAGGTCCACCTGGACGAGGCGGCCTTCCGCTGGGAGCACAACGAGGACCAGATGGCGGTGGAGAAGCTGTCCGACGGCATCCGCAAGTTCGCCGCAGACTCTGTGAAGCTGGAGAAGATGCTGCAGGTGGGGGGCGGGCAGGGTGCTCGGGAGGGCCGGGAGGAGGCCCCCAGGGGTCCCACCCGGCAGCCCCACCCACTGGTTCCTCCTCCCCAGGAGCGGATGTTCAGTGCGGAAAACGGGCGCTAGAGCCTGTGCGAGCGGATGGAGCGATCCTGGCTGGACGACGGCGGCGGCGGGCGCCGAGAGGCTCGACCAGGGGCTGCCCCCTTTTGGTGTCAGATTGGCCCGGAGCATTAAAGTGGTCACGTGCCTCCCTTGTCCAGTGCGCTCATTGGCCGCCCGGTCTCCCTTCTGTCAGATCAGTCCCTCGAGAACCCCGTGAGCCTGGCAGCCCTTGTGGGGTCTGCCAGACGAGGGCACACAGTAGGCACCTAATGAGTGCCTGCGCCACGCCCCCCCAGCTTCCCAGCGGGTGGCTGCCATTTCCCAGCCTGTGGCCTCCCTGCTTCTGGGCGGTCACCTGGCTGCAGTCACGTGCCTTGGGCTCTACTGGAGGGAGAGGGCGGAGCCCGACCTGCTGCTGGGATGGGGCGAGGGAGGGTCCTGCGTGACGGTGCGGCGCCCCCTGGCGGACACGCGCCCCAATGACACCCCGCAGTGTTCCTGGGAGGAGGAAGTCCTTTTTAGCTTCGTTTTACCGTGGAGGAAACTGAGGCAGCGGGCGGGGCCACCTCTGATTTCCCTTAGACAAGTAACTAGCATCTGCGGTGAGCCCGACACCCTCCGAGCTCCATAAAGGGCAGGCTATGAGGAGGCCTCACTGGCCCTCCCCCAACCCCACCCCAGACCCAGAGGGGCTGACCATTCCCCCCATCCCAGGGTGCGTCTAAGGCTGGATTCGAACCCAGGTCTCCACTTTGGGTTAGTCAGTCCCCTTTGCTCTGGGCTGACAAGCCAGGAAGCCCGAGGCTCACCCAGGTCCGGCTCAGTGGGAGGCGCCTTGGTCCCCGCCCAGAGTGCCCACCTGGGCTCCCCCTGCCTCTTGGCCTTCCAGGCTTCGGCACTAGCACAGCCCCCCATTCTCCCACCTTTGCCCAGCCCTGGGCCCCTGCCGGCATCCCCATGACTTGTGTGCCACCCCCTCCCCGCCGGTGCCCCTCCATCCAACACAAACACTGGAGCAGGCTAGCATGAGCTTGTATTGGCGCTCCCTGCTTGGGGAGGGCTTCCTGGAGGAGGCAGCACTTAGAGCAGAGAAGGGCGGGCAGTGTGGCAGAGCCCAGGGGGGCAAGGGAGGGAAGGCAAGGCGGCATGTGGGTGGTGGCTGTCCGGGAGGTCCAAGGGGACATCCGCCCAGCTCAGCCCAGAGCGGCTCCTCCAGGCTTCTGGGCAGGAGAGTGACCCCTGGCCGTCCAGCTGTCCCATCTTTGGGCCTGAAGATTCTGCTTCCCGGCCTGGCCTTCGTGGGAGGCACCTGCTGCACCCTCTTGCACCCACTCCTTCAGGGTCCTTTCTGGGTCTTTCCTGGGAGCTGAAATGGGGGGCCGGGCGGCTGGAGGAACCCAGGCAGTGGCTGTGGGGATGCCCTTGGGCGCCCCCAGATTTTCAGTGACCAGGAAGGAGCCCAGCAGCCCTCCCTCCCCGCTGTCCAGGGAGGCCTGAAACCCAGCAGCGCCCCAGAAGGCGGGCCAGGGCTCTGCTGGGCCTCCCGGGCCCCTCTTGGCAGCCCCCCCCCCCCCCCGAGTGGGTGTTTCAGCCCCTTGCTCGGAAGCAGGAAGCAGACTGCCGGGTCCTGGGCAGGTCTGCTGGGCCTCAACGCCCTGGCATGGGTGCCAGCCCCATTCTCGAGGGCACCACGAGGGACACGTTCTCTGTGCCCAGCCGGCCAGGGTGACTCCCAGAAGGGCACGTGGCCCCCCCCAGGGTCCGAGCGGTCCATGCAGGGAAAGGGGGGGAGGAGCCATGCCGGAAAAGGGGCAGCCTCGCTGGAGGGGGGCCCCCCACCCCCAAGGGGCTCCGCCGGGGCTGCTTCTGGCCAGGGTGGTCCACGGGCGTCCGGAGCCTACGGCCAAGGCCTCCTCTCACTTCCTGTGGAAAGATGGCGGGGCGGGGTGAGGCTTGCCCGGCCGGGCTCCTGAGGCTGGGCCACAAGCGCCCCGGCACCCCGCCAGCCCACCTGCCGCCACACAGGAGCACCAGGTTCTGCACCGCCAGGACCGTGGAGGCGTCGTTCTGGCCCGTGACCAGGTGCCGGTCCAGGACCACGTGCGCGGCGTCCGGCTGGCTGGCTGCAGGAGGGAGAGGCCGCGGCCCAGTCACGGGCGGCCCAGCCCGGGCCGCCCCATCCCGCCCGGCCCCCTTGGCCGCTGGGAGCGCTCACCGCTGAAGCAGGCCCCGGCATCCCTCACGAAGTCTTCCACGATGACGGGCAGGCCACCGAAGCCGGGCTCCCGGATGAGCTCACCCACGGAGGGCTGGGGACACACCGCGCCGCTGGCCAGAGTTCTGGGCAAAGTCCCCGGCCCGGGGCGCCCTGCGAACCCCAGGGGGTCTCCCAGGCTCCGGCCGCCCCAGAATCCGCCCCCCCCCCCCCCGCCAGAGTCTGCTGGGACTCACCCCGGTCAGGCTGTAATCCCGGAACACCCAAGACTTGTCCTCCTTCGTGGCACAGCAGAGGGCGGCCACGCCGTGCCCCACGGCGCAGACGGGTTCTGCAAGCCAAAGGCAGACAGCTGCGCTCCAGGCCGAGCCCAGGACGACGCCAGGCAGGCAGCGCCAGGCCCCCGTCGTCCCGGGTGGGCAGCTTAAGAGTATTCAGGCCACCCTTTTTAACCCTTACAGGAGAACACTCACCACGGCTCCCCCGAGAGGCCCCCCACCCAGGGGTCCCCGGCTGCCCCCCATCACCTACTCTGCTCCGCGCTGAAGTGCTCCAAGATGCGGGCCAAGTAGCCGCTGTTGGCGAGGTCGGTCAGGGCCCCGGGGCAGCTGGGGATGAGCAAGGCATGGTACCTGGCACCTGGACAGGAAGGGGCCGCCATGGGCATAGAATGGGCAGCAACATAAGCGACCCCCAGAGAGCCCCCGAGGGCTGGGAGACTCCGCAGACCTGGAGATGCCACCTCGCCCACCGCCTGCCCACCACTCACCATCGATGGACTCCAGCTTGGCAGGGCTGGCATAGGCCTTGACGCGGAAGTCTTGGATCCAACGCGTGTTGCTCTCGTTCATGCCCACGAAGTCAATGGCCTTCCCCTGGCACAGCCCGGAGACAGGTCGAGCACGGATGCAAAAAGGGGGAGTCCTCTGGAGCCCTGGAGCTGGGGCTCCCTGAGCTGCCTCTTCCCTCCCTCCTTAGGTCCCGGTGGGTTGGCAGAGGCCAAACCCTCTTTCTGTCTCGGCCAGGAGCACGGGGCCAGCGTTAAGCGAGCTGGGTGGCCGCTCGCCAGAAGCATCCCAAAGGACCCACTGGGGGGCCGGCCCTCACTCTGCTTGTCCTTTGGGGCGCCGCCTGGGTGGCACCAGCACCTTCCACATGAAGCCCCTGCCAACGTGTGCCAGCCATGACTGGGTATGCCCAGAGGTGCCCGCTCCCTCCTCCTGACTCGGGCCCAGCGTCCACGCCAGCCAATCAATGTTTCTGGGCATGACGCCCCCCCTTCCATAGGCCTCCCCCTCCTGGCAGAATGAAAAAGGCCCCTGCCCTCAGGGACCCTGGCGGCCACGAAGAAGAGCCCCAGCGCCCAGAGAACCCAGGGCTTGGGCACGGACGGGGCCCCCCAATGCCCCCAGGCACTTACCCCTGGAGTGGCCACTTGCAGGTTGAAGGCGGCACTGCCCAACGTGAAACAGTGGAGGAATGAGTGGGCTGATACCCCTGGAAGACAGAGGGGCACATACATGTAGGCACGTGTGAGCAGGCCCCCACACGCCTGCTGCCCACGCAGCCAGGTGCCCCAACAGGGCGCTGGCACCTTCTTCCCCAGAAAACCGCAGAGCCGAGGAGGCGAGGCAGAGGGGCGAGCGGGCACGGCTTCGCCTCTCTCTGACTCCGTTTCCTCGTCTGTAAACGGGGCCTCACGGAGAAACCTGACCGGTTCAGCGCGTCCGCCGTGATTACTGTTTCCCAAAGCCAAAGGCCCGTGCCGAGGGGGCTGGGCACGGGGTACTGAGCCCACCGAGGCGGCAGGTCAGGACAGCAGAGACCCTCCACGAGCCCCAGCCCGCAGTGCGGCCGGTGGAGAGGAGCAGAGGGAGCTGCCAGAGACCCGGAGAGGGCTGCCGAAGGACCTCTGCTGTGGGGAGGCCCCGGCGGGCACACGAGGGAAGCCTGGCCGGAGGGGATGGCATGCAAGTGAGGCCCAAAGTGCCCGCGCAATAGCCACACGGGAGAGGCTCTGGCCAGCGGGCACCGTCAGCGCCCTTCTCCGACGGCCAGCGCCACTTTAGCCGCCGCGAGGGAACGCCAGGCCCGGCCGAGGGCCTGGGCGCCGTGGGGCCCCTCAGCTGCCCTGCCCTGGACCCGGCGATCCTGCCTGCCTACGGCAGCTGGCCGAGCCGGCTCTGCCGTGCCAGCTAAACCCTAAAAAAGGCTCATTGGGACAGACGAGAACCCAGAAGCCTCGGCTTGGCCCAGCGAAGAGCAGGCTGAAAGGCTGGCGAGGCCGGGCTGCCTGGGGGAGGCGGAGGAGGAGGAGAGGGAAGGGGGTGCTGAGGGGGGCGAGCAGCCTTGGGACTTCTCCAAGTTCAGGTGACTTGGGGGGGCCCAGGGTACCTCCACGCTCTGCGCCCCCCCCGCCAAGGGATCCGAGGAAGGGCAAACCAGCATCTGCAGACGGGCAGCTGGAGGGACCGAGGCACACGTAGCCCGGGAACTTGGTGCCGTGGAACAAGGGGAGCTGCTTTCCCAGGACCTGCCTGGCCAGGCAGCAGAAGAAGCAGGAGCTGGTGGGGAGGTCGAGGCAGGTGCCTGCCACCCCGTCCCCACCTGCCGGGAGCCTTCCCACAATTCTCTTCTGGCTTAGTCCAGAGCCCCAAATCCGGGCTTCTGGTGGGCTCCAGAATCGGCAGCTTCACAATGAGGAAGGATTAAAGGTGGGAAGGCAGAGGGAGGCCATTCAGATTAGCCCAGGGGCCTCTGGACCCAGGAATGCTGCCGGGCAAAGCCCTGGCTGTAATGCTGGCTCCAGCTCCCGGGCCTTGGGTCCGCCACGAGGCTGCCCGGGGTATAGGCGGGTCCTGCGTCCCCAGCAACACATCCCGAGCGCGCCCTCCCTTCCTCTCAGGGAGTCTTCTCCCGGGCCTCGATCCTCATTCAGACTAGCCTCCCTGCCTCATCTCCCCACCCTTCATTCCAAGGTCCGCTCGCGGCCAGCCCCTCAAGGCATCCCGGGGGCGCCCACCTCCTCCAGGATCGAGCACCTCCACAGGCTGGCCTGCTGTCCTCCCCTCGCCCCGGCTGTCGCCCATGCCCTCCCCACCCCGGCTTCTCTGGGACATTTCCCAGGAGGCCTTTCCCCCTTTCCCACCCTTCCCTGCCCAGGAGGGATTCTTTGAGCCTGTGCCCCTTACCCGAGGGCAGGAACCTGTCTCTGCCCCCCTCTGTGCCCCCAGTGCCAGGGCAGGGCCTGCCTTGTAGAGACAGATCAGGACAGGCGGGAAGAACCATTCGCCGGTCAAACCCCCCAAGGCAGAGCTTCGCAGACCTGGGGAGGCCCACAAAGAACGACGCGGTCCAGCCAGGAGGGCCTCGGGAGGCAAATGCTGCTGCGCAGGGGAGCTAGGAGGGTTTCTGGCTCTTATGGTGGCTGAGAAAGAGAGGCTGGACCAGACCGCGAGGGAGGGACGACGGGGCAGGAACGTGGGCCGCCGGCCGCCTCCTGGACACCACTAAGTCAGGAATGGGTCCTGCATGATTCTCCATGTGTGTAATGGGGACGGGAGAGGGAAAGAGGAGAATTTGGCCCTGAAAATAAAAACGGAATCGGAAGAAATAAGAGACACAATGGGGAAACGGGAGGCTCCCCTGGCGAGGGTGGAATCTGTGGCAAGGGATCGTCGCTGGCCAGGGAAGAAGCCACATGAGCAATCGGGGCTCGACAGCCCAGCAAGGCAGCAGAGGGACACCGAGGCCACAGGCCCGGCATCCTTCCGCAGGAAAAGCCTGGGCAGGCGGCCGAGGGGGAGCGGGCGGATGGGCAACACAGGAGAGGCTCTGGGCCCCAAGAAGGCCAGCTAAAAGCAGCAGCCCTTGTGAAAGAAGGGAGACCGCCCAGAGCCGGCCTTGGCCTCCTGCGAGACTCCAGGCCTGGGGAGCCCGGAGCAGCCGGGCATTGTGGGCAAAAGCACGCGGTAGCCTGTAGCCGGAGATGGATGAAATCGGGAACCCAGGTTCGGGGTGTGGGCTCGCACGAGGCTCTCCTGCCCATTCACGATGGCGGCCGCTCGGGCTTGCTCATCCCTTCTACAGCTCTAAAACAGGGAGGGCAGGGCCGAGTCCGGGGTCTGGCCGGGGTTCGAGGCCAAGCCTCTTCTGGGGGATCTAGCCTTCATCCCACTCCCAGCTGGCCTGGACTCCCTGGGCTCAGGCTCCAGGCAGCTTCCCCTTGGCTTTAGGAAAAGCCTGCTCAGACCTGGCCTGGGCAACAGGGAAGCAAGGTGGAGGGTCAGAGCCTGACCACGCACAACAGGGAGAACAGGGTCTGCTTCGGGTTTCCATCCCCCCCAAGGGAGCCCCAAGTAGGGAAGAGCCCGTTCACCGTTGAGGTTCAGACCATCCTGGCTGTGTGACCCTGGGCAAGTCGCTTCTGACTCAGTTTCCTCAATCTGTCAAATAAGGAAGCGGCGAACCTCTCCAGTGTCTTTGCCTAGAAACCCCGCATGAGGCCAGGAATGTATCCAGATCAGGGAACACAGGGGAGCCGGACGTTCTCAGGGGCTCCAGTCCCCTGCAGGCTCGGGCGATGGGGCATCGGATGGCCCGGAGGAGTCGAGGGCCCGGGCGCGCCGCCACCATTCCCCTTTGGCCCTCGGAGGAGCCCGGACCACCGGCCCGAGACTGGAAGAGGAACTGACTGAGGATCGGCGGAGGGGGGGGAGGGCCGGCCCCCACCAGGCCCAAAGGGGGCGTCAGGGACTGGGGGAAGATGCGGGGGACTGTCCTGCGGCGGCGGCATTGGGGGAGGGGGAGGCGGAGGCAGAGGCAGAGGCTGCTCACTCACCGCGGGTGGCAGCGCTAGCCACGATGAGGCAGGCGGGCCGGCTGGGCAGCCGCTCGGACGCCATGGCCGGTCTTGCGCTCCGCCTCCTACAGGGCCCCGCCCCTCTTCCCGCCGGTCTGCGCATGCTCCAGTGGGCGAGGCCGGCGTCACGTGGGCCCATTCGGCCCCGCCCCTCGCTCGCCTGTCAGTCCCAGCTCTAAAACAAGAGCGGTGTGGGCTCTTAGGGGCGATTACTTGCCCCGGTGCCACGACTTGGAAGTGGCTGCGGTTCCCTTTGGACCCAGGCCCTCCCTTCTCCAGACGTGCTCCGAATTCTTTTTGCCTTGGCGCCCAACCTAGTCCGTGTCCAGAGCCGCAGGGGGTCCGAGGAGCCGCCATGACGGCAGCCCTGGGGGACCGCCACCCTCGCCAGTGCCAGCCCTGCCGCCCTGCTTCTCTGGGTGTGTTTCTTCCTCTCTGAGCGCAGCCCCTGCCCAGAGCAAGGACTGTGGGGAAGCTGAGGGGCCAGGGAAGGCCTGAGGTCAAGTCTGGTCCTAGATATTTCCCTGGCAGCACGCCTGGCTTTCCTGGGCTGTAAAATGGGAGCCATTAGAGCCCCTGTTCCCAGGGTGCGTGTGAGGAGTTACACTGGGGTTTTCTCAGCAAAGCCATTCCCTTCCTCCGCTCATTTTACAGATGGGGAAAGGGAGGCCAACAGGGAAGTGACTTGTCCAAGGTCACACAGCTAGCAAGTCTCTGCAGCTGGCTTTGAACGCGGGTCTCCCTGACTCTCTGCTGCAGCACCTCCTACCTGCCTAGCACATGGCAGTCATTTCATAAAAGCTTATGCCCTTCCAGTATCTGCCAGTGGGTATCACTAGCTCTTGGTTTTTGGGAAAGAAGGAAGTACTGCCCCTCCCCCCCCAACCAGAGGCTCCTTCCCAGAGAGAGGGGAGGGGGGTGGGAGGGTGTTAAGCTCTCCTCTCCGTGCAGAAATCCACCCCACCCCTCCCACCCCCCGCCCAGTCACAGAACCCAAGGTCTGAGGGGAGGCTGGGCACCGAGCTCCTGAGGGCATGGAGGGGCAGCTCCGGGCCATGTTTGCTTCAGGGAGTGATGCAGACAACAGAAAAAGTGCTGCCTCCGTCTAGGGGGCTCCCACCTCTGCCAGGCTGGGCGGCCTCATGAGCCCCAGCTCTCCCTGTGGCCTGTGCTGGGTGCCTTGCTCTGTCCGGATGGGGGCAGCGCTCCATCCCAGCTCCTCTGGCATCATGGTTGGTCACTGTGTGAGGAGAGGCAGTCAAACTGGCAGAGAAAAGCACCTCCTTGCTTCAGGAAGTGGAATTTCCAAAGCTATGAACTCTAGGCTGCTCCCTCGCCCTCTATTCCTCTGCCAGGATGATTTGCCCTCTTGGGCCCAGCTCTCTCCCTCCGCGAAGATGCTGCCCTGAGGCCCTTGGGTCCCTTCAAGGGGCCCTGGGGACAGTGTGAGAACAGCAGGGACGTCCCTGGAGCAAAGCTCTGGGAAGCCTGTGAAGACCTCCAGTTCGCAGAGACTTGGCTCACTCCTCACTGGAGGCTTCGACCCCTCCCTCGGATGTTGCCACCAAGAACCCCTGACGTGTGCATTCTCTGCAGATGGCAGCTTACTGACACACTCCAGATTCAGAGCCTATAGAAAACTCGGTCTAGCTTCCCTGGGAAGCCTTCCATTTCCACTGGGTATGGGAAAGACTCCAAAATGGAATCCATCATCAAGAACCCACTTTCACGGCCCTCCCAGCCCCGCTTTGCTCCCTCTTATTTCCTCCCTTTCCCGTGCCGCTCCTTGGGCACCCAGGAACAATTTGGCAAAGAGGACTCAGGGCGGGCAAAACTGGTAGTGGAGACTCTGGAGCAGGACCTAGCCAGCTCAGGAACATTCATTTGCAGGGTACTGCCACCTCCTCTCCTCCCCAGAGCCCTGCAACAATTGGCATTTTCCTATTGGGTCACTGGTGCCAGTCAGACAGCCTGGCAGAAAGAAGTCGAAGTCCCTTCCATTTTAATTTCTCTCATCCTCATGCTCAGACGCTTTCTGGAGTCGGAGGCCACGTCACCTGGCACCTGGGCCTCAGTTCAGGAGGAGAAAAGACCTCCCTCCCTCCTCCCTTCCTGTCCTACCTGGCTGGCAGTGAAGCCTGGAGAAAGCCTCTGCTTGGGGATGGGCTCCTGTTACCTAATGGGAGAAGCATTGGCAGAAACTCAGCAGGCTCCAGAACACGGGAGATCCCTGGGGAGTCGAGGCCTGGCTGCCAGGTGATGGTGGGAAGGGAGGGGCTGAGCTGGGCCCTGGGGGGGCATCGTGCAGGTGACCCCTCTGAGCTGGGCCCCAGGATGACTCCTTTGTAGGTTCTGGCTGGCCTCTGCTTCTATATGTGTGTCAAGGTCCCAGGGAGACCCTTGAATGAAAGGCTGGGTGGGCCTTAAAGCAGGTGCTCTGCAAACCCCTATCACTGTCCTGAGGGGCGGCTGTGCACACATGTGGCCCTTTTAGAACCCTAAATCATTGGCACTGAAGGGAAGTCATGGAACTCTTGAGGCAGTGACATGGCTCAGCGGACAGAGCTCCAGGCCTGAAGATAGGAGGTCCTGGGTTTGAGCTTGAAGTCAGACACCTCCTAACTGGGTGATCCTGGACAAGTCACTTAACCTCTCGCCCTTCTGCCTTAGGGTTATTTCTAAGAAAGAAAGTAAAGGTTTGGGGGGAAAAGTTATACCATGTAACCTTGTTTTGCAGCTGGGGAAACCGAGGCCCAGAGATGGGGAGTGACGCACTTGAGGGTGTAAGTCCTGTGACACTGAGATCAGTGCAGGATGGCTGAGCCCCAGGACAGAGCTGTGCAGCAAGAAGGGCTGTGGGCAGTCGAGGAAAGACCACTGGACTGGACATCTCTGGCCCTGGGTCCGTGCCCAGATGGTGGACGCTCGCCATCTGTCCTCAGGCCTCAGCAAGGTGATGGAGTGGCAGCTGTCTCCGAAAGGCTGTTGGGCTGGAGAAGGCTCAGAGGAGGGGGGCCGGGGCAGGGGAGGCTCCCTGAGAGGCACAGGAAGGGACCTCTGCCAGAGAGCAATGGGGAGCCATGGGAGGTTCTGAAACAGCATGATGGACCTGGGTCTTAGAAAGACGAATCTGTTGAAGGGGAGGAGTAGATGGGAGGCGAGGGAGCAGCTAGGAAGGAGGCTCTTTCACTGGGCAAGCTTTCTGGGCCTAGAGACAGAGAGGAGGGGGAGCCTCGAGCCTCCAGGAGGCAGTGCAGGGTAGGAGGTGGAGGGGAAGGAGCAAAGGTGAGCATGGCCAAGGCCCTGCCTGGGAGCCCAGAGTCCTGCATTCTGGGGATGGTGCCGCTGCCTCATTGCAGGCATTAAGCAGGTCCAGACCCTCCAGGGACATCAGTTTTCCCATCCATAAAGCGGAAGGATCAGAGGAAAGCCTCCGAGGCCCCCCTTGACCCCTGGGCCTTCTCGTTCTGTGATCCTCTCACCCCAAGGAGCCAGGCCCAGTCTGGACCTCTGAAGGCTGAGACGGAGCTCTCTGGAGTGGGAAGGGGGCACTGGGCTGGGCCGCACAAAGTCCCCTCTGCCCCCTCACCCCAGAGCTGCCCGAGGGGCCTCTCCTCCTGGCCAGCAGCTGCTGGGGGTCCCTTTGTGGCATGCTGTCTCCCCCCCCCCCCCCCCCCCCGTGTGCCCCAGGCTGGAGACCCAAGAGGAAGGGCGGCAGACAGAGCTGGGGACGGGACCAGAGGAACACGGGCATGTGGGGATGGAGAAGGAGCCTGGAGTAGGGATGGCGGGAAGGCCTGGGCAGGAGTCTGGGGAGGACAGGGAAGGGGGAGCTGAGATCCTGAGAGACCCTTTGCTAGCCTGCCCGAGCGAAAGAGAACAAGCCTCATTCCCTCCTTAAGAGGCGCCAGGCTGGCCAATTGCCAGAGAACGCCAAAGCCACGCAGGGCCTGGCAGGCTGTCCTTGCTGCTGAGAGGCTGACCTGATCGTGAGCGAGCAGAAGGATACTGATTGGAACTAGAGATGGGCGCCGGTGAATGGATGTCGGCCCGAAAGCTCCGCTCTCCTGCTAGGTGACAGCCAGTCCAGCAGGCGAGCTGGCGACAGAGGAAAGCATTGGCATGGGCACGACTTTGGCCACCTGGAGCACAGATGAACTAGGATCTAGACCTGAGAGCCCGCCATTGGGCTTCACTGCAGGGTGGGGGAGCTTTAGATAGAAAGCCCAGGGAATTACAGTGGTCGGAGGGTTTGACCGAGACTTGCAAGAGGAACAGGAGAGCTCCTGCGGCCCCCACCATGCTCGTTCTGGATTTGAAAGATGGCGGTCAGGTTGCAGATTCATCTTTCGTCAAAGCCGTAAACACTGGCAGAAGCAGATGCAAAGTGCCGGCGCCTCCATGGCATAGGCCTTGTCCCCCTTTGAAATCCCGATTCATCTTCGTCCTAGTGCAGCTTTGCTAGAAGCGCCCTTCATCTCCTCACAGCCTTCTGCAATTCATTTGACTTCAGCATAGGCAGAGTCCTTTGGAGGAAGGAATGTTTCCTTCTTTGCATCTGTATCCCAGGGGCTGGCAAAAGACACACTATATCCCTGTAGCTGAACAAAGGCTTGTTTCCATGGCTAAATGGAAGCTGCACACAAAAAAAGGAAGCACAGGAATTTGAAGAAATGGGGCAGAGGTGAGCTCAAAGGTGGCAGTGGCCCCCACACTCTTGGGGAGGTCTCAGGGCATGGAGAAGTCAGGCCAGAAGCTATGGGAAGGCCGTTTAGGAGGCCAGGAGACAAGCAATGACCCTAAGCCCAAAAGTGAACGGTCTCTAGAAAACCCCGAGGAATCCGCTACAAAGTGAATAATGGCAACAATCTAGCAAAGTTGAAGAGTATAAAATCAACCCCCAAGTCATCAGCCAGAAAAGTAACAGGAAAAGCTACAAAGAAAAACTCTTCAGAACAACTGCAGGAACTATGAAATACTGAGAATGTTTACCAAACACTTTGCAGAAACCAAGACCGACCTAATAACTGGAGAAATAATAGCTGCTCACAGGGAGGGTGAGCCAATAAAACACACACACACACACACACACACACACACACACACACACACACATGCCTACATTAATTGAGCTGCTCAGAAGCACAACCATCAAAGATCTGTTTTAAAGAGCCAGAAAAAATAATAATGAAATTCAGAAAGAAGAACAAATGGTCAAGAATCTCAGTGATGGGGAAAATGAAGGCAAAGGGTTCCTCAGGACTAAGTCTCAAACTATACTACAGGGGCAGCTGGGGGGTTCAGTAGATGGAGAGCCAGGCCTGGAGACAGGAGGTCCTGGGTTCAATTCTGGCCTCAAACACATCCTAGCTGGATGACCCTGGGCAAGTCATTGACCCCCTCACCTAGCCCTTACTGCTCTTCCACCTCGGAACTGATACACAGTACAAACCAGTAAACATCCCAATTATTTGGGGCCAGCTGCTAAGTAAAGCTCCATCAGTGGAACCAAAGAGGCACCCAGTATGCCAAAGCAAGTGGACAGAGCAGTGGAGCATTCAACACAAACCCAAACGAAGGCCAGACCCAAGACTCCAGGTCCCGGGGAAAATACTCACTGAACACTGCTGGAGAAACTGCAAAGTGGTTTGGCAGAAATTGGGGTAGACCATCATCTCCCATCATACACCGAAAGGACCTTCCAGAGGATTCAGGACTTAGACCCAAAAGGTGACGGGATGTCCTAGACCAATTAGTGGAGCAAAGAAGAAAGGAATTACTTTTCAGATGTTGGGGCAGGGAGAGCTCCCCACTAAACAAGGGCTGCAGAGGGTCACTAGAGGCAAAAATGGCAATTCTTATTTAGAAGAGAAATAGGGAGCCAGAGAAAATGCTTCGCAGTCATCTTTTTTTTTTTTCTCATAAAGGTCTCATTCAGGATCTAGAAGGAACAGGTTCAAATTGATAAGCCCAAAAGCCATTTCCCAAAGGGTAAATAGTCAAAGGAAGTGAATGGGCAGCTCTCAAAGGAAGCCCTCCAAAGCAATCAAAAGCCAAATGAAAAAATGCTCCAAGTCACTCACAGTAAAGAGAAACCCCAAGTCCAGCACCTCCAAGATGCTACCTCATACTTCTCAGACTGGCAAAGGGAACAAAGGGGGGAAATGACAAATGCTGGAAAAACTGGCATGCAGCGGGGCACCAGCGTTTGGAATGCTGCCCAAGGTTCCCAGCCGGAAAACTCTCAGATGCCTGTGTACCACTACTGGAACAGCCCCTCAAGAGAGCCAAAAGGCAGCAAAATCACTATCTCAACAGGTCTCAGCTCTTTTCATGCAGCCCAAACTGGGAAACGGAGGGGTGACAATTTGTTGGGAAATGACCAAACCAGCTGTGGCAGGGGAATGCAATGGGATGGCAAATTGCCAAATGGGTCTCTCTCTGAGGTTTTCAGGAGGACCTCTTCTCCAGTGTCACCATGGCAGAGTAATGTCTAGCAGAGTCCAGAGCCTGGTGTCCCACTCCAATAGAAACAAGTGGTAGGACGGGGTGAGAGAGGGACACCCAGAGGTCCAGAAGGTTCCCCATTGCCTTGCATCATGACTTAGAAAACTTCTCTCTCTTCTGTCTCATTTTTATTTATTTTGTTGACTATCTCCCAATTACATGTTAATCAGGTTGGGCCTCAGAAAGCGTTGCTCCCCCCGTCCCCACCATGCCCAGTCTTGGTCCAGAGACTGAAGATGAAACCCTCCCCTTGCCAAAAAGGATGAAATACTCCCTGTGCCTCCTTCTGGAGCTGCAGAATGTCAGATGTGGCCAATGAAGGAGGCCTATTTGCCAGGAAGGGTTTTGTTTTAGTCCCTTTCCTTCTGTCTTAGAACCTATACTGTGTATTGGTTCTAAGGCAGAAGAGTAGTCAGGGCTAGGCAATGGGGTGTGTGTGTTAAGTGACTTATCCAGGGTCACATAGCTGGGGAAGTGTCTGAGGCCAGATTGGAACCCAGGACATCCCATCTGCAGACCTGGCCCTCCATCCATTGAGCCACCTGGTTGCCCCAGTCAGGAAGGGTTTTTGTTTTTGTTTTTTTTAACTGTGAGAACTTATTTTCCTATACTGTATTTATTCCTCTATCTGAGGGAGAATGTCTGGGATCTGGGTCCGAGACACCACCCAGTTTGCAGCTTTGGGCATTTTCGTTGCCTTTGGGAATCCCCAGGATAGAATTTGGTTCATAACTGAAGGGGCTGAGGGTACTTTTCCTGTGGGTGTTGGCATAGGAAGGGGTGGAGAGGTTGCTGGAGTCCCTCCGAGTTAGTTCTCACCAGTTAAAGATGTCTTGGGATGTTTGAGGGAAGGCTTCCTAATGGTTACTTAACAGCTATGCAGCTGGCTTCCCCAACAAAGCTGCCGTCATTGAGAAACTTACATTCTTACCTCCAATTAGTCTCCTCACTTGGAGAACAAAGGAGGGGCAGCTAGATGTGGCACAGTGGTTAGAAAGCGAGGCCTGGGGTCAAGTGGACCTGAGTTCAAATCTGGTCTCAAACAATTCTTAGCTGAGATCCTGGGTAAGTCACTTCATCTCATTTGCTTCAGTCTCTTCATCTGTAATGCAAACTGGAGAAGAAAATGTCTCCAGAATGTCCGCCAAGAAAACCCCAATGGGGTGATGAAGAGTCTGACACAATTGGACATGCCCAAGACCCAAGAAATGAGTTATTGGCTATAAGGGTTAAATTAGGAGTTTTAACAAAATAAGAGAGCGGCTTTTGATAATTTAAGTTTTAATGAGAATATAGTAGAGTTGTAAATGAATATTATCCCTTTAAGCCAGAGAAAACTTCTAGCAGCTCTTAACAATTAACAACTTAGTTTAATTAAAATAGACATAGATAGTAAAAGAATATCATAAAATGAATATAGTAAAGGAGGGAAATATAGGAAAAAGGCAGAGAAAGAAAAATTTCAAATGTCTATGCTAGTTATGCTATAACTACCTGTAATTACTACCTAAAATTGCCTATATCTACCTATAACAACCACCCCACAAAGTTCCAACCCAATCCAGCCCAATCAAAACCAGCCCAATCAGTGTTTAATCCAGCCCCAATTAGGTCTGTTAATGAAGACCAGCCACCTTCCAAAAAGTTCAAGAAAGAAAAAAAACAAAACCTGATAGCCCAAACTAAAAGCCCCAACCCCCCAAATCAAAAAACCCTCTAAAGGCTAAAGCCAAAAAGCCCTCTCAGTAAGCTCGGTCCAGCCTTCATATTCCAGCAACTAAATGCCAATCACCAACACAACACACTCCCAGCAGTTAACTTCCCCCTAACTGCCAGCTCTAACTGTCAGTAACTGACAGACCCACCAATTTATGCTGGCCTCCTTTTATCCCCTCTCTCCCTACCTCACTTCCTGTCTCTATGGTTCCTCCTTCCTGTCTCTATGGTTTCTCCTTCCTGTCACTGTGGGCTGGTTAATCCCTACACATCTCTATGGTAAGAGTACTTCCAGGTCCTCCATTAAATTAACAAAAGGAATAAAGAATTCTTTTTCACAATAGCCTTGATCTGATAGACCAGCAGCCTGGTACAGATCTCTTTGCCTGGATCTGGGAGAGGGCTCCAAAGGTCCTTGGGGCTGAGCTATGGGTTTGAAAAAAAGGAATTTGGGCATCCATGATACTGTGGAGGAGAGAAAAGACCCCAACCCCCAAACCATCCAGAGAGGAATCCTAGAGCTGATGCCAAGGGAGCCCTGTGTGCCCTGAGGGGAGGGGAGAGTTTCAGGAAAAGATTAGTCAAGTCTTAGGTATGGCTGGCCAAGGAAAAAAGTCACCTTCACCCCTGGGTGAGGATACATTTATTGTTTGTTGACAGGAGAAATATGGGCCTTGTCCTTTTGAAGCAGGGTTTTTTTTTTTTTTGCGGGGGAGTGTGGGGGCTAAAGCTTAACATTAAAAAAAAATTTCCATGGCTACATGATTCATGTTCTGTCCCTCCCCTCTTCCCTTCCCCTTCCCAGAGCCAACAAGTGATGCCTCTGGGTTATATGTGTGTTATCACTTGATACCTATTTCCATATTATTCATTTTTGCAACAGAGCAATCTTTTAAAGCCAAAACCCCAAATGCTATACCTATATAAACAAGTGATAAAGCATGTATTTTCTGCATTTCCATTCCCACAGTTCTTTCTCAGGATGTGGATACATTCTTTCTCCTGAGTCCTTCGGGATTGTCCTGGATCACTGCAGTGCTGCTAGTAGTAAAGTCAATTACATTTGATTGTGCCACAATGTATCAGTCTCTGTGTACAATGTTCTCCTGGTTCTGTTTATTTCAATCTGCATCAGTTCATGGAGGTTCGTCCAGTTCATGTAGAAATCCTTCAGTTCATTGTTCCTTACAGCACAATAGTATTCCCCACAAATTTATATATTCATGGGTGAACACTCAGAAGGGAGGTTGAAGACTGAGGGAGAATGGGTAATGAGGGAAAAGGAGAGGGGAAACCATAAAGGAAGAAAGACTGATAAGATAGAGCAACACAACAAAGAAAGACTCAGAGACAAGAGAATAGTAGCAAAAGAGTAGTCCTGAAGTGGTACACTTCACAAATGAGTTCAAACACCTAGAATTTCAATTATTAGAACTATAATTTATTAGTAAAAGAGAGAAATAAAGAATCTACCATCTGGGGCAGAATTCCCTAACGGAAAACTGTGTCGGTTTGACATTAAGGACCAGATTATATACATTACAGGGTCCTTATCTAACAAACAAACCTTAACACAGGAATGTGGGGTCCGAGATGGGGTGACAATTCTTAGATTTATGAGGGGGCTGTTATCCAAGGAGTGTTTATCTTCACTTAGCCAAATGTTAGTTCGCTGGCCCTTTGATATTCCTGAAACTCCTCTTTTGTCTCCTGCCCCCCAAGCTAAGCAGAAACCAGTTTGTTATCTGCCTAAACAGTTTTATCTCCTGGAGGGAAGGTAAACCAAGTCTGTCCCCTAAAAATTCGAACAGGGGTAATTTTTCCATCTTTGGTTTTTTTGGGGCTACTTCAGTCCTTCTAGCAAATAGGCTCTGGGTAGAATTGAGCTCTGATGGAATATCGCTCTAGTGGTCAAGGGCTTTGGTAGAGAAGAGTTTTCTCCTGTTTCTCAGGGCTACAAGAAGGAATGGGGAAGGGACCAAGGTGGTCTCACTAGTTAGGTAGTCCTCACCAGATGCACACTAAGACAATAGATATAGCTAAAGCCCAAATCAAGAGCACATATGGCCTAACGCACCTAAGCTGGTTTGCTACAGATGCTAATTGGTTGTTTTTGTCAAACCCAGGACCCAGATAGTAGGTTGGTCTTCCTCCAGGATGGGTTAGGAATTTAAAGAGGTTAAGTCCTGAACCTAGGACAGAGAACTTAGCTGGGCAAAAATGAGCATGTACCTCTTGAACTTGCTTTCTGAGTCCCGCTATACATGCCTGGACTGCTACCATTGAAGCAGGAATTTTATATGGCTGGCTGGCACATATAGAAAAACCTTCTTGGGTGTGTCCTGGACACCTCTGTCATTCTGCGAAGACTATGGACCTCTTTTCAGATGTTTAGAGGAGGAGGAGGAGAAGAGGAAGAAGAGGGAAAAGGAGAGGAAGAGGAAGAAAAAGGAGAAAAAGAAGAGGAAGGAGGAGAAAGAAAGAAAGGAAGGAAGGAAGAGGAGGAGGAGGAGAAAGTAGTCAAGAGGTAGCAGCTTATGTAACAGAATTGCTGCCTAAATGTGTCTCCAGGGTCTGAGTTCAAGTCTCAGCCCCAACTCTCTGGCCTGAGTGACCCTCTTCAGAGATGACAAAAGAAGGGAATTGTCCCTGAAGGAGCTAAGGTGCCAGAGAAATCATGGAGGATGGAGGCAGCAGTGATTCAGAGCTGGCAGCCTGGGGCAGGAAGTGGATGGGGAGTGATCAGCTATGTGACCCTGTAGTGGGTGGCCCCTGTGGTGGCTTTAACAGAGTCTGGACTTTGGAGAGGACCTCAAGCTTTGCTTGGGAACTGGGTCAGTGAGGGTGATGGGGCGGCCCCTGGAGAGGCAGCATCAGCGGCCCTGGCTTGGGGCCATATTTTAGAAGAACATCATGTCAACATGGAATCTGGGGATCCCAAACTTGTGGCCTGGTGAGATCTGGTGAACCCCAAGTTTCAGGACTAGCTTGTAGGTTGGAGACCCCAAAGCTTGTCCTTGTTCCCTTTTCCCATGAGAATCTACCCTGAAGGGGATCCCAGGCTGGCAGTTCCAGACTGAGTGGGGGACCCTCAATCAAGTTGGGTGGGACTGAGCATATGCTAAGGACCCTCATGGTCTTAGGGAGTCTCCTGGGTTGTATCCGGCCCTTTCTGGAGAAGATCCTCACCAGGGCAGGGACCATCCTTTAGTATCCAGTGTAAGCAGCCCCTCCTCTTACATGCTCCCCTCCAGCTATGATTCCTTTCCCAGGCTGGATTGTATCCTGTCCGTGTCACCATACTGATGTCCATCATCTTTCCTTGTCCAGGATCCCCCAAATGGTATAGAGGATCCTGATTCTTTTGTTGTCTGGAGTCCATCTTGGAGGTGCCGCTCCCAGGGGTCGGTCCTCAGACTGTGCAGCCGTGTGTGACTCGTGGCTCCCTGTCAAGGCCTCCTAGCAGTGAACCCCTTTTTGCCCTTGAGTAAAGAGGGATTTTGACTACGTAATAGTTCTGGGTTTTTCCAATGGACACATCATACCCGCACAGATGTGCAGTCTGGGAGAGTGGCCTCCCATCCTGACCCTCAGGCACTTACTGGACTTAGGCTTCTTGCTGACTTAGTAACTGTGCAAGGTGCTTCAGCTCTCTGGGCCTCAGTTTTCTTATCTGTAAAATGGGCCTAATAGCACTGTGGTGAAGATCTGATGTGAGATTAATAGGAGAGCCCCTTGAAAAGCATAAGAGAAGTAGGAACCATTGTGTCTGTGGTTAGACTGGGCTGAAGAATGCAGGGCTCTGGCCTGAAAGGAGGATCCCTTGAAGGGAGCCCTGAAGATCAGGGAGGGAGAGGGGTGGGGACAGGCATCATTGCTGAGGAACAGCCCGGTCAAGTTGGCTTTCAGAGGGCAGAACCAGGACTAATGGTGCCACCAAGAGGCACAAATGACATTTTCTAAAAGTGGCCTGGGCTGGTTGGTCAGGGGGGTGAGCTCCCCATCTCTGGGGAGTGTTCAAGCAGAAGCTGGAATCTCATTTGCTGCTAGTGCATTCCCCTCCCATTCCTGGGCAGTCTCATATTCCCAGGGCTCAGCACTTGGAGGGCGGGGCTGGGTCCACTTTGCCTGGCACAGAGTAGGCCGGAAGCAAACCTTGACCTTTCACCCATGCTGGCCAGTGGTGGCAAGCCTCTTAGAGACCGAGTGCCCCCATGGCAGGAGGGGATGGGAGGAATGTCTTCAGGCCTGGGAGGAGAGGGGGAGGGGAGCAGCCTCTTCCCGCTCCACACGGGGCTTGCCCTGGGTGGCACAGCCAGGAAGGGGCAGAGGCCAGATTTGGAGCCCCCCCACCCAGGAGGTCTTTAGGGCTGATTGATGGAGGGGTCCGTCAGGTCGGGACCCTGCAGGAGGGGACGGAGGGCCAGGCGGGCAGACAGAGCTCTGAGCCGCCGGAAGTAGACAATATAGAGCGTTTATTTCAGACCAACTCAGCGGCTGCCTCCCAGCTGGCCAAAGGGTGGGTCCGGGCCCCATCCGCCGCCCTGCGCCCCGGCGCCCAGCACCGCTCAGACACACACACACGGACAGAGACGCGGACACGCACACGGACACACACACCAGGGGGGTGAAGCTAATACTAGATTCCGCAGGGGCGGGGGAGGGGCCGGGGCGGGAGGGGGCGGGGCGAAGCAGCAGCTCTAGGCTACCTCAGATTTCAATCTAGTATTTCTAGTCTATCGGCATTATTGCATGGATACGCTTGTTTAACGTCAAAGTAAAGGGGGGCGACTGAGGGGCGGGGCGGACTCTCTCCTCCTGGGGCGGCCGAGGGGGCGGGGCCGGAGCTGGGAGGCCGCCCTGGCGGGCGCTGTCCGAGGTATACAGGCCCCGCCCCTTCAGACCCTCGGACAGCTCCCCGCTGGTTGGGGAGGGGGAGGGGGCCGATGCCTCATTGTCTCCTGGCCCCGCCCCCGATCCGCGCAAACGCTGGCTCCCGGGCGGGGGGAGGGGGCTCTCTGCGGACTCTGCAGCTTGGGGAAGGGAAGGGAAGGGCCCGGAAGGCCGGGGCTGAGGGACAAGCGGAGGGCAGATTCCCCCTGGGGTGAAGGGGGGGCCGCCTCCCCCTTCTGACGGCAGCCTTAGCCGGCTGGGCGCTGCTGCTTGGCCACTCTGGCCCCCCCCAGTGCTGGCTGCCCTCCGTGCCAGCTCCGGGGGACTCTCTCTAGTCTCTCCCACCGCAGAGAAGTCCTGGAAGAAAGGTGGCACCCCGGAACCCCAGGCCTGGCTGCGCCCTTCCGGCCCCCCAGGCTCCGCCCTGAAGGGAAAGGAGGACAGGGACGAGGGGAGCGAGGGACAAAGGGCAGCTCCAGGCCACCCGGGTGGCCATTAGCGCTTCTCCAGGGTAGGACAGCACGCGGGTGCACGCACACACAAACACACACTCAGACACACTGAGACACACACAGAACCACACAGACACACTCACACTCACACACACACACTGAGACACACAAACACACACTCAGACACACTGAGACACACATATAGAGACACTCAAGACACACAGAGACACACTCACACTACAGACACACACAGAAACACACAGAACCACACACACACTCACACACACACACACTGAGACACATGCACACAGACACAGAACCACACTCACACACAGACACACAGACACAGAACCACAGACACACAGACACAGAACCACAGACACACAGACACAGAACCATACTCACACACAGACACACACACATGCACACAGACACAGAACCACACTCACACACAGACACAGAGACACAGACACACTGAGACACAGAACCACACTCACACACAGACACACAGACACAGAACCACACACACACAGACACAGAACCACACAGACACAGAACCACACTCACACACAGACACAGACACAGAACCACACTCACACACAGACACACTCACACACGCACACAGACACAAACAGAGACACAGACACACTGAGACACAGAACCACACTCACACACAGACACACACACATGCACACAGACATAGAACCACATTCACACACAGACACACTCATACACACACACAGACACGGAACCACACACACATGCACACAGACACAGAACCACAGACACACAGACACAGAACCATACTCACACACAGACACACACACATGCACACAGACACAGAACCACACTCACACACAGACACAGAGACACAGACACACTGAGACACAGAACCACACTCACACACAGACACACAGACACAGAACCACACACACACAGACACAGAACCACACTCACACACAGACACAGAACCACACTCACACACAGACACAGACACAGAACCACACTCACACACAGACACACTCACACACGCACACAGACACAGAGACACAGACACACTGAGACACAGAACCACACTCACACACAGACACACACACATGCACACAGACATAGAACCACATTCACACACAGACACACTCATACACACACACAGACACGGAACCACACACACACAGACACAGAACCACACTCACACACAGACACAGAACCACACTCACACACAGACACAGACACAGAACCACACTCACACACAGACACAGACATAGAACCACACTCACACACAGACACACTCACACACGCACACACACCCTTGAAAGTTCTACAGACTCAGCATGACTGTGCCCACAACCCTGTGGACAGGCCAGTTGTCACTCTCTCCCACCTGCCACAGGGGCAGAAGGTCCTCCAGTCCCTCTAGACTGGCATGGGCTACGGGCAGCTGAAGGATGTTCCAAGCGTTGCTATTCCTGCCTGTTGTCAGACTGGGCCGTGACATCCCTCTGGCATCCTTTTGGCCACCCTCTGCCAGGATCAGCTGGTCTCCATGATGACACCTGGCAGGGTGCAGCCACAGCACAGTAGCCTTGATCTGACGGCCTCCTGGGCAGGGATGAGCAGCCCTTGTCCTGTGGGCATCTGGTCCAGACTAGGCCTGCCTCCCCTCTGACCAGCACCCCTTCGGGCTCTGGGTGCTGACCCAGAACCAGGCAGAATTCCCTTCTTCCTTCCCACAAAGTAGGCCCCTCCCTGCCTTGCAGGCCCTGGGGTGGGGGTGGGGAGGAGGGGCCTGGGAAGGGCACCCTGGATCGGGTCCTTTTCTGCCCGCCTCACCAGGCAGCCAGTGTGTGTCTCTAGAGGTATGTGTGTATATATATATAATATGATTAGGTGCCTAGTTACAATAGAGAATCTCCCCACGCATGCACGGATTTCCGAAGGAGCCGGACAGGAGGCTGCTCTGGCCCCTGGGTGCCCTCTTCCCCCGCCCCCCTCCCCTGGCAGCACTCACTATTTTTTCCGAGCCAAGAAAGCCACCCCCAGAATCACTGCCAAGGCAGCCACAGCCACCCCGCCAGCCATGAGCAGCGGCTTCAGGTTCTCAAAGGTGCCGGGGCCCCCGGGGGCTGCGGCGGCGCCCTCTTCCTCAGCGCCATCCCCGGGGCCCTTGGGCTCTGAGGCAGCCGGCACACTGGGGGCTGCGGGGGCTCCGGGGCTGGGCTTCAGGTTGCTGTGGCTGTTGAGCAGAGCTGGGTCAGCAGGCGCCTGGGCCTTCTTGGGGGGCGCTGGGGGCGTGGGCGGCTGCTCCCGCTTTTCCGGAGCCTCCTTCTTCTCAGCCTTGGCCGGGGGCGCGGCGGGGGCCGAGGAGGGCTTGGGCTCGGCCTTGGGGCCGCTGCTAGGTCTCCCTTTGGCCTCCATGTTGGGCTGGGCGAGCCTGGCGGCCCTGAGCAGACTTCGGCTGGGCTGCAGGGGCAGGTCTGGAGGAGGGCAGCTGCGGCTCAGTGGAGAGGGTCCCTGGGCATGGCCGGAATCTGGAGAAGAAGGACGAGTCAGGCATCCCGGAGCCTTCTGTGGGAGGCTGGGGAGGGGAAGAGCCCGGGTGGGTGCCCACAAGGCCCGAGAGGAAGGCCGAGCTCCCCACGTAGGGGGCCCCATAGGTGCCAGTTTCACAGGTGCTGCCCTCAGACGGACTTTTACCCCAGCCAAGCAGAACCCGCAGCCATTAGCCCATTTTGCAGAGGCGGTAGCTGAGGCCCAGTTCGATTATGGTTCCAGACTCCTGCTTTGGGGAGCCCCCCATTTTGGCCCACCCTGAGAGGAGGCAGGCCCCCCCCCGTGCTCTCAGGGTGAGGCCTGCTGGGAGAGAGCCTTCAAGGGCCCGGGATGGGCTTGGGGGGTGACCCGGGGGCTTCCCTTCCTGATGTACAGGGTGGTGGGCAGTGACGGGGCCACTTGTCTCCCCGGCAGGGCGCCTGTTTGCCCCACACCGCCGGGCGCCAGCTCGGAGAGCCTCAGCCTCCCTGCCTGACACCCGAAGCGTCTGCCCTGCCTCTTCCTCCGGCCGGTGCCTCTTCCCAGAGCTCGTCCCCTGGGCTGCCCCCCTCCCCTCCCCTGTCTGGTGCCCGGAGACCAGGGCCCGGGTGGGAGTTTGGGGGGGCAGAGAGGGATGGAGCTGGGCCCGGGTCTGGGGGGGCGCCTCGCCTGCCCCTGCCCCGGTCCAGCCTCTCCTGCAGGCCTGGAATAAGCAGGGCCTTTGCCCTCCACAGCCTCCTGAAGGTCACCTTGAAAGCCAAGGCTGGGCCATCCCCTCCCCCCCATCCCCCAGGCCTGCTCTGAGCAGAGGAGGAGGAGGAGGAGGAGGAGGAGGAGGAGGAGGAGGAGGAGGAGGAGGAGGAGGAGGAGGAGGAAGGCAGACCAAGAGCCCCCCTCACCTAGGACTATTTTTACCCTCGGAATGCCGTCCCCAAGCCAAGGCTGCTCCCCTGCCCCCCCCCCCCCGCATTTCTGCCCGGCGTCCCCCTGCCACAGGGGAGGGCTCCCGAGGCCAGCCCGGCCCGCCTGGCCCGCTCCGGCCGCTCCTTTTCCAAGCCTGTGACCTTCAGGAAGGTGGGGCAGCCGCCCAGCCATCCCTCGGCCCACAAATCCCTCCCCCCAGCACCCGCTTCCTCTCTCTCACTCCCACTGAGGCTGAGGGCTTACCAGGAATCCGCCGGGCAGGGGCAGCAGGGACCGAGCTGCTCCTCTCCTGCCTCCACCTCCCTGTGCTGCCCTTGTCTGCAAAGAGCTGGGAGGGACTGGAGGAGGAGGAAGGTGAGGAGGATGGGGGCGGGGATAAAGAACTTGGGAGTTTCCCACAATGCACCACTCCAGACAAAGCTGAAGCCCAGGGACAGGAGAGGGTGGATCCAGGCTGGGCCTCTGGTCCAATGGGAGGCGGGGGGGGGGGCCCGGGGGCCTTCTTCCCCGCCCCAACAGATAAAGACTGCTCCAGCCCCCCAGCAGCCCTGGGACCCCTGAACTTGGAGACTCCCTCAGCCGTCCCTGCCAGGCAGCCCCACCTCCTCTGGGCTCCAGCCAGACCTAAGCACTGAGGAGCCCCCCACAGGTACACGTAGATGTGCTGGGTTCTGGGTCCCCGAGACGGCACGTCTGCATACACGCTCACACACTGAGGGTGAACATACGTGTGTCTGCGTGTACAGAAATAGACAGATGGGTTTCGATGGAAAACTCCAGCCACTTGCCACCCAGCCCCAAGAGACAAGGTCCCCCCAAGGGGCAGAGAGACGGGAGAGGAGAGTTCCGGTCTGAGCTGGATTCTCCGTGAGGAGGGGGAGCTGGTGTCGCATAGCAGTGAAAGGCCTGGGCCGGCCGGGGAGGGGGCTGCAGCCCACTGGAGCAGTCCCAGGCTTTGGGGGGCCCCTTTGCCCAGTGGATGCCACTCCCTCTTGAGCATCACATTTCCTTTTGCCCAGTGGCGTGCAGGAACCTCTTCCATCAGCATCTTCTCCTCCCTCCCTCCCTTCCTTGCTGAGACGATGAGCCACTCGCCGTGGCTCAGTATCCACGTGTGACCGTGAATGCCACACGCCCAGGCAGATCACACTGTGGAAGAAGACACAGCTTAGAGCAGACAAACCCCAAAGGCAGTGAGGTGTGGGCCCAGCGTCCGTCCGCAGACGGATGCCATTTTCCTCTGGGATGAAGTCACCCACTGTGTGGTATTCTGTCCGTTCCCAGGAACCTTGGCAGGTTTCTCGGAGATCCTCCCAAACATCGGGGATCTATTCCAATAAGGAGAAAGGTGGGAGTCCTCGGGCAACAAAGCCTCAGCCTGACCCAGGGGAGGGGCTGTGGTGCCTTATAGTGGGCAGGGGGAACCACCTGGACACAGAAATGGCCAGCTGGAAGTTAGTGGCCAAGAGTGTGCCAGGCCACCCTGGAGGAACTAGGAATGTGGGAATGACCCCCAAACTAGAAAAGGGGGAGCAGAAATGAGGCTCCCAACTCTAGGCCAGTGAGCTTGACGTTGAGTCTTGCGGAGCTTCTAGAACAGATCAGTAGAGGGACAGAGGGCTAATAAATAAGGAAGGAAATAAATGCATATGTAGCACCTACTATGTGTACTATTACTAGGAGGCAAGAGCTGGTGCTCTCCCCGTGTTACAGGTGAGGAAATGGAGGCAGAGAGAGGGTCACATGATACACCCAGCCTTCTATAGTTCCTGTCTGAAGCTGACTTCGAATCCAGGGCAGGCTGACTCTGGGAGGCCCAGGCATCCTAGCTGATCTCATTTCCTTTTCATGGGTCAGGCGAGCCAGCTAGGACTCCCCGGTGCCATCTCTGGTCAAATGTTTGGGGACGGGTTTAGCCTCCACCCAGACTGGGACAGGCCACAGTACTGCTGACATGCTGGAATAATAGGTCCCCTCTGGTGGGGCAGGCTGGGCGGGGGATGGCCAGTTTGGCCTGAGGATGGACCAAGGAGCAGACACCGGAGGGTCCTGTCGGTCACCCCAATCTCGGTCCTGTGCAGGAGGCGCCAGCCCGGGCCCAGCTCCTTTCCCTCCTCCACCTCCTGGACACAAGTGGAGGGCGTCTTGCCCCGTGGCTGAGGGATCTTTCCCTGGCCTGGGCTCCTTCAGCTCAGAGACTGGGGGTTGCTGTACCCCTGCCCTTCCAGTGCTGGTGGTCTGCGAAGCAGAAGAGTCCCTTCCTGCCAGGGCCCAGCAGGCTTGGGCACTTCCCACGTGGGCCTTGGCCCTTGGCTCAGAGACAGTCAGACCAAAGGGATTTCTGGTTTGGTTGCTCCTGCCCTCCTGAGTGCCAGGGTGCCCAGGCCTTCTTGGCCCACCTCCCCATGGCATGCCATCTGGGGAGGTTGGCAGGAGGAATTCTCAGATGATCAGCCCATTTTACAGATGGGGAAGTTGAAGCCCCGAAAGAAGCAGGAGCTTTCCAGAGGCTTCATGGCCAGTAAATGACAGGCAGAACCGGGAGCTGCTCTGCCTCCCCCTTCCCAGAGGTCTTTGCAGCATTGCCCACACCCAGCCAGGAGGAATCTATTTAGAATATTTCTTTATTCTCTCACAGGACAAGACACAAAAATGACAACCTTTAAAACTCTTGTTCAGAAAGGAAAAAAAAATACTTCTGTAAGCAGCAGCTTTGGAAAGTACAGGCCTGTCCAGGATTCGAATCCACAACCGGCGGGCAAGGAGGGCCAAGAGTGGCTCAGGCTCCCACAGGCAGCCTCCCAGCATGGTTAGTGTCACTGAGACTCCCTCCCTCAGGTCGGGGGACCACCTAAACTAGTGGGATTAGTGGGTGGGGGCAGAGGGAGGGTCAGGGGGGCCAGACGCCCCACCTTGCGGATCCTGGGACGTTTCCTGCTTCCTGACACACACGCACACACACGACTAGTCAGACACAAAAGAAGCTGACGGCACACAGGACTCCATACAGAAACAACACTTGGCCCCCCGGAGCACAGGGAAGGTCTGTGCCTGCCCTCTACAGTGCCACCCTCAGGCGGGCACCCCGGGATAAGATCCCCTCCCGTGCCCAGAGAGGCCCTGAAGGCTGCTCCAGAGTCAGGAGGGAGGTGAGCCGGGCTCCGCAGAGCGGCCAGATAGCTCTGAGATCGGCAGGGGCCCCCGACAGCATGGCTATGGACGGACAGACAGATGGGGCGCTTTCTCAGGGGTAGTGCCAGGCCCACCCCCATCCCCACAGTCTATGCCACTCGCACTCGGGGCTCTGGGCATGGTGAATAAATAGGATTGTGCCTGGGCCTGAGGCCATAACCAGTCCCCCCCTCAGCCTGAGGCCAGCTCAGAGAGGGGGAAGGCGAGAAGACCCCCGAGGCCTTGGAGGCCCCCCCCAGCCTGGGCTGGGGCGGGGACTGAGGAATGTCTTGTCTCCAGCTTCTGCATAAATAAAAAATTGATCCCAGTCACGGTAGGAGGGGGAAGGGCTCTGCCACCCGCCCTGTGCCAGGGACACTCGGGGCAACATGTGGGTCGCCCCTTGCACTCGGGTCTCTCCTGCCAAGGTGCTCCTGCTGCTCTAAGGTGGGGGTCTCCTGGGGGGGGGCTGGGGCTGGGCCGGGAGCTGGACGGGCTCAGTCGTGACGGCCCGGGAGCAGCCCCAGCAGGGCCTCGCCGATGCCCACAAAGTAGACCACTTGGGCGATGCCGAAGAGGGGGGCGATGACCAGGGCCCGGCAGTAGGCGCCCTTGAGGAAGGCCGAGGGGCCTTCGTTCCTCAGAATCTTCCTGGGGACGGAGAGAGGGAAGGGAGGTGGTGGTGAGGGCCCGCCCCCCCCGCCCCCCTCCCTCCTCCCCCCGGCCCCCCTCCCTCCTCCCCATGGTCCCCCTCCCCCACCAGACCTGGCACAGTCCAGGAATCCCGAGTACGTGTCCTCATGGACGCCCCGCTGCAGGGACTGGAGGCGGGTCTTGACCACTGCTCGGGGAGAAGGTTAGATGAGGGGGGGCAGGACGGCCCGGGCCACCCGGCGCCCTCTGCCCACCGCGGGGCCCACTGACCGTCGCAGGGGTTGACGGCCACGGCGGCCGTGCTCCCGGCCACGCAGCCCGCCAGGAAGGACACGTAGAAGGGCGCCTTCTCTCCCGGCGCCGGGCGGCCCAGCGCGTCCAGGTTGGCAAAGAGGGGGAAGTAGACGATGGAGAAGGGGACGTCCCTGGGGGAGGGGAAGAGAGGGCGAGCTGGAGGGGGCCGAGGCGGGGGGCCCGGCCCAGCCCGGCCCCGTGCAGCGCCATACCTGAGCAGCGTGGCACCCAGCCCCTTGTAGAGCCCCGCGACGCCCTTGCTTCTCCACAGCTCTCGGGTCAGCTGGGTGGCCGTGGGCCGGGCGGGGGCGGCCGAGGAGCCCAGCACCGACGGGGCGGCCCCGGGGGCCGAGAGGCTGGCCTGGGTCTCGAGCATCTTCTTCTGAGCCGCTGGAAAGGGCAGGGTGGGGGGGTGTCAGGAGGCCCCCCAAGCAGTCCCAGGAGCGGCCCCCCCCCCTGCCCGAGCCGCCCCCCTACCCAGGCGCCCCGCGTCCTGCAGCTGGATCTTGAGCATCTCCATGGGGGTGGTGACGATGACCTGGCACGTGCCCGCCCCGCAGCCCGCCAGCATCTCCCTCAGCAGCGTCAGCTTCTGCCTGCAGGACGGGAGGCGGGTGAGGGCGCCCGGCGGGACCGGACCCGGAGCCGCCCACCTTTCTGCCCGCGGCGCCCACTCACCCGTCCTGGGCGAGGTGGTGGCGGAAGAAGTCGTTGGCGGCCAGCTTGATGGCCTTCTCGGGGGTGACCAGGGTCAGGTTCACGGCGGCCCCTGCGGGGAGGGCGCGCTGACTTCCCGACACCCATCACCCGCCCGGGCAGCTATTTGTGGAGCGGCCGGCCGCAGCTGGCACGGCGCCCCCAATCCTCTTGGCCGGCGGCCGCCCTAATCCTCCCCCAGCCCCGCCCGCACCTCTGTACATGCCGAAGTAGCCCTCTGAGCGGATGGTCTTGACGAGGCAGTCGGACCTGAGGGGGGAGGCGGAGGCGTGAGCTGGCCCCGCCCCCCCCCGCGGGCGCCCCCCCCCCCCCCCCCCCCCCCGCCAGACTCACATGCTGCTGTAGATGCGCTGCCCGTTCTGCTGGTTCTGCAGCCGCGTCTTGGCCAGGTCGATGGGGAACACGCAGGTGACCCCGATGAGCCCCGCGATGCCTCCATTGATCAGTTTGGCTGGTAAACTGAGGCAGACAGAGGGCGGGCCGGACAGTGAGGGGGAGGGGGCAGGGCCTGGGCGGGGCGGGGGTGGGGGAGGGGCGCCCTTACCTGATCTGCTTATCAGCCATTTAACGGGGCGGCGGCAGGGACCGAAGGGCAGATGGTGCAACTTTGTGGTCGTCTGTCCTGCGGGAAGGGCGCGAAGGAGCTGAGCCCCCCTCCCGCCCCCCTGGGGACTTCGCACGTGGGGTGGCCGCCGGGGCTTCAGGGCTCTTGGGGGCGGGGCCTCGGAATCCCCACCCAATCAGCCCCTCTCCTCCCCAGGCTGCTCTTAAAGGGCCAGGCCAGCATCCACAGCCCGGCCATCCTTGGCCGCGGCCTTAGCTAGCATCGTGCCTTAAAGGGCCAGCATCAGCCTGAAGGGGCGCCGAGGCGGCTTCGTCTGAGGGCTTTAGGACCAAGATGGCTACTGCAAAGGGGTGGGCGCTCAGTGTTCCGAACTTCCAGAGATCACCGAGTTTGGGGTCCTGGGTTCAAATCCAAGGCGGGCTATTTACTTACAAGCTGTGTGACCTTGGGCAAGTCACTTAAGAATCGGAGGCCTCCAACTGCCCACCTGTGAACTGAGGGGGGGAGACAGGCTCAGTCCCTCCCCCACCGCGGAGGCCAGCAGGGCCACCCCGACCTTCCAACCCCCTCCCCCCGCACGGATGCAGCCGATCTCCGCCCAGTCCCTTCCCAGCCCCCCCTTCTGCAATGGCACCTTCCACCTTCCCAGGGGCCGCGGCGGCGGCGGCGGAGCCGGGAGGCTGGGCTCCTGGTGTCACCTTGGGGGGGGGTCCCCTTCCCCTGGGCCTCGGTTTCCCTCACTGCACACGCGGCCCTCCCGGGGTGCCCCGCCGCTCCTCGGTGGGGGAGGCCCAGGTGGCGGCCATCCCGGGACCTCCGGGGCGCCCCGCCTCGCGCCGCCCGCCGCCCGGCGCCCTGGTCTCGGGCTCGGGTCCCCTCCTACCTGCCCGCCTCCCCGCCCGCCCAGGCCCGGTCCTGGTCCAGCTGCAGCTGCCTCCTCAGCCCCAGCTAGCCGGAGAGATAAAGGCCGGCGGGCCCGGGGGAGGGGCGGCCCCGGCGGCGCCCATTGGCCACGGAGCCCGGGGGAGGGGCGGCCCTGGGGAAGGGGAGGGGCACCACTTTCTCTTTCGTTTCCGCGGGGGGGGGGGGCGGGCCGGGCCAATCCCGCCGCGTTCCCCGCCCCCGCCCCCGTCCCCCCCCCCCCCCCCGCCGGGGCTTCGGAGTCTCCGCCCTGCCGGACCCTGACCCCGGGCATGGGGCACAGGACAGGGACACCGAAGGGCGGGAACCGGAGCAAAGGGCGCCAGGGGCCAGCAGGGCCCATTTCTGGCATCAGCTGCGGGCTTAGCTCGGGCGGGGGGAGCTCCAAGGGCCCCGGGGTTGCCAGACTTTCCCTTCCCTTCCATCTTAGACTCAATTCAAGTCTTTTGGTTCCAAGGGAGAACTGCCATAAGGGCTAGGCAATGGGGGTAAGGGACTTGTCCAGGGCCACCCAGCAGGGAAGCATCTGAGGGTAGATTTGAACACAGGACCTCCCAGCTCTCAATCCAGAGTGGCTTGTTGTTCAGTCATTCATTTGGGGTTTTCTTGGCAGTGGGCCATATCCTTTTCCAGGTCATTTTACAGATGGGGAAACAGAGGCAAACAGGGTGAGGTGAGGTGACTTGCCCAGGGTCACCCAGCTAGTCAGTGTCTTTGGCTGGCTTTGAACTCAGGAAGAGGAGTCTCCCTGACTCTGGGCTCCTCAGTTAAGGAGGTAGGGAGCCTGGGAAAGAGAGAAGCAGGCTAGAGCAAGCACTGCCTCCAGGGTTGGTCAGAGCAGTGGGGGAGAAGAGGACAGAGCCAGGCACCCTGGGGTGGGGTGGGGGTGCCCCTTTGCCTGGCTGACTGCCCAGCCCCAAGTGTGTGTGGGGAGCGTGGGAGCGGGCAGCAGAGGCTTGGGCCAGCAGGCAGGCACAAAGCCCATCGGCCTCAGTTTCTCTGGTTCCAGATGCCTCCTGGAGAGGAAGGAAGGCTCCCGGCTATTTTCTGCCAGGCTGCTGGGGGGAGACAGAGATACTTTCAAAGAGCCATTCACAGTTGCCAGGAGCCCGGAGCTGGGAGCCAGGCCCACTGGCAGGGATGCCAACAGGCCCCCTGCTCTTGCTGGCAAGCTGGCTGGGAGCTTCTGGGGCACCCACAGACCTGAGGCCCCTCCTACTGGGGGGGGGCTCCCCCTCTGGCCTGACCTCTGAGACAGCCCATCCCCCAGAGCCCTTTGCCCCTGCTCCAAGACCCCTCCATCCTGCAGGCCTGCCGAGAGGTTGCCTTCCAAAGTCATTCTCCCCTCAGCAGGCAGCAAGCAGGGTGGCCCATCCCCAGAGCACTGGGTCTGCTCCCTGCTTTGGCCTGGCCCCATCCCACCTGGGTCCCTCTCCCAGGATTAGACTGTGCCCATTTTCCTGTCAGACACCCCAGGGCCCGCCCACAGGGGCACCCTGCACCGTTCCAAGAGACAGGACAACTGGGTGACCCTGTTAGGATCTATAAACTGGGGATGATGATAGCACCGACTCTGGGTGGGGTTGTGAGGATTAAAGGAGGGAATGCTGGTTTAGAAAGCCCTCAGCAGGCAGGCAGGAGGAGGTGCCATGGGAATGTCGATCCCTCTGCCTGGGCCTCAGTAAATGGGGGAGCCCTAACATTCTACAGCTCTGGGCCCCCACTCCATGGTGGGCAAGGGCTTGCTTTACTGCCTCCTGACCATGGAAGCTGAGGCTCAGAAAGAGGAAAAGCCCTCTGAGGCTTCATACAAGCAGAAGGCAGCGGGTCGGAATTTGAATCCAGGGCCATAGATTCCCTGGCAGTATTCTAAAGGGGGTAGCAGTGTCCTGACCAAGGCCTAACCATGCTAGGTTAGGACACACCCCAGCAGCAAGCTTCCCCTCACAACAAGCCTAAAGCAGCCATTGAAAGGCGACCCCCCCCCCCCTTGGGGGAGGAGAGAGCAGGCAAGCCTAGGTTCAATCCTCCTTCACAGGCCTGGAGCTCTGGCCTTGGAGACAGGAAGATCTGAGTTCAAATGTGGCCTCAGACACCCAGAAATGTGTGACCCTGGCTGAGTCCCATGACCTCCCTATGAAGCCCTTTTCAGCGGGATCCTTTGGGGAAAGGGTTTGTGCACAGACTTGAAGCAGGGTCCAGGGCCCTCGCCCTCTCCAGCCAGGCCCCTGGGAAGAAGCTCCCATGGAGTCTGGGGGGAGGGGAGGGCTCAGAACATCTCGTCCTCCCCGAGGCTGGGAAGGGCTCTCAGGGCCAAGGCCCCGACAACCTTACAAGGGCCCTGGAGGAGGGCCTGAAGTGTGGGCGCAGGGACCGAGGGTGCAGCCATGTTTTGCCCCAGCCCCATCTCTCTTTAGGAATCACGACTCCGGAACTAGCTCCTCCCCCCTCCCGCACACCATCCCCTCCATCTGCCACAACCCGGGTCTGTCGTCATGGAAACGGGCTGCCCAGCTGCTCCCATCCCCAGCCTGGGAAAGGGACAATCTGCGGGCTCTTTCCCAGCTCGAGCCCTAGGCACGGCTGCACTGCACCAGGGGGGCTTTCCACAGGCTGGTAAACTGAGGCACAGGAAGGGCAGGGGGCCGAGAGGAGCCGGCCAGTCTCCGAGCTCCAAGGTGTCCCCCCTCCCCTGGCTGGGCACAGGCCCTGGCTGGGGCCCGCACCGCGAGCCTCCCTCCCACCTTGGGGCCCCGCGATGGGCCGCTGCCCGCGCCTGCCCCAACCCGGGCCCGCCCGCCAGGAAGCTGGCCCCAGGCAGGTCCCTGAAGCAGGCCTCCAGGGACACGTGTGCTCGGGAAGGCACAGGGCACAACCCGGGCCGGGCGTGCTCACGCGGCCCCGCGGCACAGAGGGAGCAGCAGGCGGGCGCCCCGGCCCCGATCGCGGCACTCACCGCGCCGCAGCTCCCGCTCCGCTCGGCTCGGGGTGGCCCTGGAGCTCCAGCCGTCCTGCCGCGCTCGCCTGGCCGCTGTGCCGCGTCTAGCCCGGCGCTGCAGTGTGGGGCCCCGGCCGGCTCCGCCCCCGGCTCCGCCCTGCTCCCCTGCGGGGACTGGGGGCTCCCCTGGCACCTCGCGGCCATGCCAGCCGGGGAGGAGGGGCCGCGCGTGTCAGCAGCTTTCAAGCGTCCCCCCCACCCCGGAGGGCGCGAGCAGCTGGAGGCGGGCCAGGGGACCCCCCCCCCCCAGGGCCGCCGGGGGCCCGGGCTCCCCCTGGCGTCCGCATGAGCTCAGTGCAGACCCCAGGAAGAGCCGGCCCTTCCGGGACCAAGCGGGGCCAGGTCCTGTCACCTCCGGAGCGTCCCACGCAGAACCGGCGATCCCTCCGTCCCCAGCTCTGGGAACTTAGATTGTACCCGCCCGGCTACTTTGTTGCCCTGGGCTGCTCCGCTCCTCGGTTACAAAGTTTCCAGGAGGAAAGGCCCAGCTCGGCGGAAGGCCTCCCCCAACCCCTTCCATATGTGCAAGGAACCAGGCAGGCCGCTGTCAGTCACACATTTATTAAGCACCTCTGATGGCTCCCAGGCTAGTGGGGGACACAAAGAAGGGTGGAGAAACCGGGAAGCACCGAGGGGAGAGGGCACAGCCAGGGAAAAGGCCCAGAGGATGGGGGGGGGGGTCTAAGGAATAGAATTTCGATTTGGTCTTAGAGGGGACAGGGAACCTCTGGAGAGGATGAGGCCAGACTATCTGAGTCTGCTTTGAGGAAAACCATTGAGAACTGACCAGAGGAGAGACCCACCCACACCAGCAGCCATTGTATAAGCCAGACATGAGAGGAGCAGGGTCCCGGCCAGAGTGGGGCAGATTTCTCTTCAAAGCAGAGACTAGAGCTGAAATCTACAAGAGATGCTGGTGGGCTGAAATCTACAAGAGATGCCGGAGACCTGAAATCTACAAGAGATACCAGAGAGCTGAAATCTACAAGAGATGCTGGAGAACTGAGATCTACAAGAGATGCTGGTGGGCTGAAATCTACAAGAGATGCTGGAGACCTGAAATCTACAAGAGATACCAGAGAGCTGAAATCTACAAGAGATGCTGGAGACCTGAAATCTACAAGAGATACCAGAGAGCTGAAATCTACAAGAGATGCTGGAGACCTGAAATCCAGAAGAGATGCTCAGAAGTGAAATCTCCAGGCTTTGGCAATAGATTGGATCTGAGAAGTGAGAGTGAGGATGGTATCTAGATTGTGAATTTAGGTGCCTGGAGGATGGTGGTACTAATAGTAATGGGGGAGGGGCAGTTAAGTGGTTCAGTGGATAGAGTCAGGCCTGACCAGACACAGAGCCATAGGAATGTTAGGAATGGAAAGGGATGACGAGTTGTTTTGACTGACCTCATCCCATGCAGTGACACTGGCCTCTTCCAACAAGACACTCTGCTTCCAACTCCAGGCATGCCTGGAATGTCCTTCCTCCCCATCTCTGTGTCTTGGTTCCCTTTAAGTCCCATCTCTACAAGAAGTCCTTCCTTCTCTCCCTTAATTCTAGTGTCTTCCTTCCCTTCATTATTTCCAGTTTCTTCTACCTATAACTTGCTTGTACAGAGTTGTTTGCTGGGGTGAGGGGGGGCTCCTTGAGAGCAGAGACAGTCTTTTGCCTTCCCTAGGATCCCTGAACCTCAGAAGCCTGATGCCTGGTACTTAATGCTTATTGTCCAACTGAAGACATCTGGAGGATGTCTGGGTTCAAATGTTCAATAGACAGTTGGAGATGTAAGAGGTAACTTCCTGGAAGTGAGTAGAGAGCTTGGGACCGGATGAACTCATCCAAGAATCATCCTGGTAGTGATGAGAACTGAGTCCTCCTTCAGTGAAATAGTACAAAGGACATGTTCACCGGGTGGGAGGGGGCATGGTTTGTCGACTCCTGGGAGGGGGAGCTCTTTGGGCCATCCAGTTAATGGGGTGACCAGGATGCTGGATGTGGGGGTAGCAGTTTTGTAGCCAGGAGGGACCAGCCCTTGGCCTGGGAGACCGAAGATCAGTGAGAGAACGGGGATGGCAGAGGAGCCATCTGCTGGAGCAGGCAGGAGGGCATGACATGGCCGGTGCATGTTGAAGGGTCGTCCCTGGAAAGGAGGTCACTTCTTCACGTGGGATGGGGTAGGGAGGATGGTGGCAGAAGGCGTTTGGGGGAGGGCAAGGGAGATGAGGAGGGAGCTAAGCAAATGGCCTCCGTTTTTTTAGGAAGAGCCACTGTGGTGCTCTTGGACAAGCAGTTAATGAAGGGGGCATGAAAGGATTGCCTTCCAGTGACGAGGGCCCAGCTGAGATTACAACTTAAATTTCACGAGCTTACAAAGGCAGGAGGCTGGCTGCCCCTGGGAGTGATGGCAGAGGGTCTCTCTTGCTGCAGCCCTGTCTCCTGGGTAACCATTCTTGGACTGGTACCCAAGAGAGAAAGAAGCAGGCCAGTGGAGGGGGGGCTCTTCTGTCCTGCCCAGTCATTCAGAGTTAAGTCTGGCAGAAGGGCACCTTGTCTGTCTTGTCTCTGCATCTCCATGACGAACCAAGAACAGCCCAGGAGGATCTTGGGGGAGGGGGTAACCCATCGAAGCCTCCTGAAGCAGCTTCCGGGAGTCTGGCCTTCAGGTGTGGAGCTCTTCCTCAGCAGCCAGGCCCACTCGCCGGATGGACTCGCGGTACTTGCTTCGGCCCAGCTCCAGGATGGCCTGCACCTCTTCTGCCACATCCCGGCGGTCGCTCTGCTCCAGAGCCTCCAGCAGCTGCTGAATGCTGCCCGGATGCCCAATCTGCCGTTCAGCCCAGGAGAAGAGCATGTTTCGAACCTGCCCATCGAGGTCATCCCTGTGGACGGTCAAGTCCCCAGTTCTGGCCTTGAGTGACCCTTCCTGTTTCCTCCTCCCTCGACCCCAAAAGCCAAGGCCAGGAAGCTAGAGCAGAAGGGAGGCACAGCAGGGGCCACCTGCTCCTGGAGGGAGAAGGGATCCAGGACTCTGGCCTCCCCAGGAGGAGGAGGTGGCCCTGCCCCTTGGCACCTCCCCTTACCTGTGTGCATACTGAATGCGCTGCACCTCTGGGTAGGAGAGGCCCAGGTGCAGGGCCACACTTTGCCAGTCTGGGCCCAGCCTTCTGGCTACCGTCACGAGGTTGCTCTGAGTCAGGAAGCCGCTCTCAGCATCACCCAGGTTCAGGGAGGCCAGGGTCAGCCCCTTCAGGGGACCCTGCCCTTCTTCCCGGGGCAGCCTCTGTCCAACATTCAGCAAAGGGCAGGAGTGACCCTCTCACTGGGCAGCTGCTTGTGGGTGCCCCTTCCCTCCCCAGCCTGCCCCCAGGACGACCCGGATTCAAATTCAGCCAGACGCCAAGTAGCTGTGTGGCTAGGGGCAGGGCATTTAACCCGTCTGCTCATTTCCTTAAACGTAAAGTGGGGGGGATCAAAGGAGAGCATTCGTAAAGCCTTTAGTGCAGTGCCTGGCATGCAGCAGGCACTCAAGACATGCTGATCTCCTTCCTTTCTTCCTCCAATCCCGAGGAGTCCAGGGAGCTTGAATGTGGGAGCCTGACCCCCCCCCCCCCCCCCCGCTCACAGGCAGCTTGATGGGCAGGGTGGCAAGCCACAGGGCATCCGGGCCCTTCCGCCTCCGCACAGCCTCCTCGGGTACGGCGTCGGGCACTGCCCCTCGGTAAAAGGACACCTGAGGGGGCAGCAGAGGCGCAGGGTCAGCAGGCGGCCTCGGCTGGGTGCTGTGATCTGCATGGGGAAGGGGCCCTGGCAGCACACCTGGCCCTTCACGGCCTGCGTCTTCCTGTCCACCGTGGACGTCACGTAAACCTCCTTCACGTTCTTAAGGTGAGAGTAGAAGACGAAGGCGATCCTTCCGGCCACACAGTCTGGGCGATCTGGGGGGAGGGACCAGAGGAACAAAACTCGCTCTCTGAGCCCTCTGCAAGAGTCAGGAAGACTGGCCGAGCCTGGCCTCTAATGCTCAAAGCACGCGAGCACCCGTCGGCCTGCCCAAACCGGATGCGGGCAGGGTATAGAGGGGGCTGCCTGGCCTTGGGCCAGGGGGACCCGAGTTCAAATTCTGCTCTGGACCCTTGGGAAGCCACTCTGGGTTCCTGGCGTGCAGCGCTGAAGGCTGTTTCTGGGTGCCAGGCCAGGCCCAAGACTGACCACGATCCCCGCACACCCTGCCTGAGCCCAGCTTCCAGGAAAGCAGAAGGAAGGCCCACGTGGAGTCGGCTTCAGGCGAGGGTCCAGGGCGAGGGGGGCGTGCAGGGAGGGAGAGGAGAAAGCCGCGGGCCGGGAGAGAAAGAAGGGAAACTGGGGACTCCGCGCCTGCTTAGGGCACGGCAGGAGGGAGGCCCGGGCAGTGGCGGCATCAGCCCGGAGCTCTGCCTGCTTGCCGTGGCCGGGGGGCCTTTCTTGTGAAGGGGCGAAGCTTGCTGCTGCCCATCCGTCTGGGGCCTCCGTGGGCGGCGTCCAAGGGGCGGAGGATGGGAGGGGAACCTGCTGCAGACCACCGAGGCGGCAGGAAGAAGCAGAATCTGGGAGAGCGGCAAGCGGGCCCCTGCGGGCCAGTGACTCGTCCCGGCAGCTTCATCCTGCAAAAGGCGGGGGAGCCGCCGGATCCTCCCCAGAGCGATGCTGCCCCCCGGAAGGAACCTCGCGGGGGGCGGCCCTCCCTTACGTGGTCTGGGGAGGCGCGGGCCGCCTGGCCTCTGAAGGGCCCGACAGCAAAGGACACAAAGCAGCGAACGCAGTCACCGGCCATCCCCACGCAGCGACGGCATGAGGGTGGGGCGGGGGCCCCCAAGAACGAAAGTCACATGACACACGGGCACCGCCCAAGGGCCGAGGACCGCAGGGGCGGCCCGTCCCCAGGGCGCTCGATGGTCTCTGGAGGTTACCTCGTGGCCTCCTGTGCCGGGGCACAGAGGAAGCCGTCGGCGAGGCCCTCCGTGAGCCGGGCCTTGCGGGGACCCCTGGAGGAGGCGGCCTCACCTGGGCACCAAGCACAAGCTGGAGAGGGCAGGGAAGCCCGGGCTAGTTCCGGGGCCCAATTCTGCCCCCACGCCACGGTGTCGCGGGCACGACGGAAGATGGGCTGCCCGTCAGCCTCCGCTCCACAGCCGCTGGGGAATGGCCACAGCCACACAGGGTCCCTGTCCAGGGCGCCTGCTGGGGGTGCCCCTAGCCCAGCCCTCTGCCGGCACCGCCTCGGGGTCCCCCTCCTCAGGGGCCCGTACCAGCCTCGACGGCGATGCCCTGCTCGAAGGCGGCGAAGAAGCGTTCACCCTCGAAGAGCTCCACGGTGTCGGAGGGCTCCGGGCCTCGGTAGCGCGGCTGCAGCCTTTTCAGGGTGGGCTCCACCTGGGGGAGGGGAGGGGGGAGGGGCACTCAGGCTCCGCAGGCCCCGCCCCGCGGCCCCGCCCGGCCGGCCTCTCACCTTCCTTCCCGGCAGACACTGCAGCAGCACCTGCTCCGGGTCTCGCCGCCTCTGCAGGGCGATGAAGTTCACGCGGTAGAGGCGCAGCCGGTCGTAGACCTTGCGGGCCAGGCCCTCCACGCAGCTCTTGGTGGTGTACCAGAGCCAGTACCTGAGGCCAGGGGGGGTCGGGTCACAGCGGCCCGCAGCGGGCAGGGTCTCCCCGGGGCCGCCCCAGCCCACCCCTGACTGACCAGGAGAAGTGCGTGACCTGGAAGCGGGCATACAGGTAGGTGAGGTCCAGGGCCACCTGGGCGGTGATGTCACTCCACGCGGGCACGCCAGGGTCCCCGTGGAGCAGGTGTAGACGGGCACGGTCCAGGCTCAGGCCTGGAGGCAAGAAGGGAGAGGAAGCGGGGGCCCTGGCGTCCGCCCACGGTGCCCCCCCGCTCCCTGGGGCCCGGGTCTCACCGGTGATGCCCGGCGGCAGGGGCAGCTGGACGGTGACGGGGCCGAGGAAGCTGTGGGGGCTGTCCTGGGACAGGCAGAGCAGGGGGCTGACGGCATCCTCGACGTCGTCCCCCAGAGCCCAGGCCGCCACCCTCACCACCTGCAGACGGAGCCACAGAGGGGGCGTGGGCGTCCGGGCCTCCCCCCGGCCCGCCGGCCCCCGCCGGCCCGCGTCCGGCGTACCTGCATTCGGACGTGCCGCGGCTCGGCGGTGACCCCCGCCGGGAAGATGACTTTGACCCCGGGGTCTCCTGAGGAGCAGAGGAGCGCCCCCTCCCGGGGCACGGAGCAGCTGTCTTCCGCGGGCCGGGCCACCACCAGGAACCAGGAGAAGTGAGGCACTCGGCAGCTGGCCCACAGGCGCTGAGGGGCGGCCGGCCGGGTCAGGACCAGCCAGAGCCTCCCCCAGCCCAGAGCCCCCCGCCCCGGCCCCCGGCCCCCACCTTGGGCTCGTCTTCCTTCTCCAAGCGGGTGTCCAGGTCCTTCCAGGTCCGGCCGCTCAGGGTCCTGACCACCACTTGGCAGCCGAGCCGGGCACGAGGGGGCACAAAAGGCAGCCACAGGTGCACCTCCTGCGACGGCACAGAGCCCTCACCACCTCCCCCGCGTTCTCTGCAGGTCGGGGGCCCACGACGACCCCCCAGGCTCCCCAACCCGTCATCGCCCCGGCCCGGCCCCAAACCTGCTGGAAGGGGGTCCCGTGGGGCTGCAGCTCCAGGACGGCGCTGAGCAGGGCATCGTGGGGGCCCAGCCTGACCAGGCGGGGCTCCGGGGGCAGCTGCTGGTAGCGGACGGTGGTGGGGGCGGTGGTGGCGCCCGGCGGGAAGAGCATCCGGACCCCACAGGCCAGGGCCACAGAGCAGCCGCAGGAAGTGACCGTGAAACTGTGCAGCCGGTCAAGAAAGGGCGGCATGAAGGGGGGCAGGAGCGCCCCCTCCCCGCCCGCCCGCCCTCCTCCCGTTGCCGCCCTCCCCACCTGTCCGCATCCGAGGCCAGCAGGACTCTGGGCACTTCGGGGGCCGGGGCTTCCCCTGCAGCCAGAAGGGGAGGCTGTGAGAGAGGTGACGGGGCTCCCCCCCCCCGCCCTCTCGGCACCGGTCCCCACCTGAGGGGGCTGCGGGGATGGGCTCGGGCACCCCCAAGGGGTTGCCCTGCAGCCGCACAAAGGGGGCCTCCTGGATCTCCGGGGGCACGTCCCGAAGTCTGTTGTCTCTCAGGTCCAGCCGGCTAAGGAGCGGGAGGCGGGCGAGGCCCGGGGGGACGGACACCAAGAGGTTGCTGTGTACCAGGAGCAGCCGCAGGGACCGGAGGCTGGCTGGGGGGCAGCAGGGGGCTGGTCGGGGGAGCAGAAAGCCTGCCTTCCCCGAGCCCCCACTCACCCAGCAGGTCCGTTCAGAGCCCGCGCCCCTCCCCCTGCCAGCCCCCCCCCCCCCCCCCCCGGGGTGGTGCACTCAGGGAAGAATGGAGGGCTCACGTGGGACTGGGAGGTGCAGGGGCGGGAGGAATGACCCAGGAGACCTTCCTGGAGGAGGAGGGGAGCTAGCTCCAAGGGCCACAAGTGGGAGGAGGACTGGCCATGGCATGAGCCCGGCCTGACTCCTGGAGATTGGGGGCCCCGGAAGGGCCCTCACCCAGGGAGTCCGGGAGGCTCTGGAGGAGGTTGGAGGCCAGACTGAGCTCCGTGAGGCCGCTCAGGGCCCCGATCTCTTCGGGCACCGATTCCAGGAGGTTCTCAGACAGGTCCAGGCGCTGCAGGGCACTCAGCCTGGCCACGCCTGCTGGCAGTGCCCGCAGGCAGTTGCTGGAGACTGAGAGGAAGGTGAGGGCCTGAAGGGCCCCCAGGGCCTCGGGGAGCCCCTCCAGCAGGTTGTGGCTGAGCAGGAGGGCTTGCAGAGCCCGCATCTCCGGGATACAGGCTGGCAGCACCCTGAGGCTGTTGAAACTGAGATCCAGGTGGACCAGGTGGGCCAAGGCACTGAGACTGGGGGGCAGAGTGGTCAGGGCGCCCCGGAGGCATGAGCCCCCATCGTCACGGAGGTGCCCGCCTGTAGGGGGCAGAGATGGGGCCCGAGGTCATGCCAGGGAGAGGGAGGCGCCCCAGAGGCAGGAAAGGCAGCCCCCCCCCCCAGGCAGTAGCTGCACGCGACGCTCCCAGCTCACCTTTGAGGACCAGCGAGCGGAGGTGCCGCAGCCGGGGGAGCAGTGCCAGGGCGGCCCCCACCTGCTCCTCATGGCAGTTGAGCCGGAGGAACTGGACCCTCTGCAGGTTGGCAGCTGCCCCCTCCTGTCCCAGCAGGCGCAGGAGGAGGCCACAGCCCCCCGGGTACAGGTCCAGATTGAGCCTGCTGCTGGCCAGAAGGGAGCCCAGGGCCGGGGCTGGGGCTGGGGCTGGGGCGGCGGCGGCTGTGGCGGCAGAGGCTGGGTCCTCAGCATCTTCTTTCTCTTCCTCCTCCTCCTCCTCCTTCCCCAGAGCCCCCAGCTGATGTCTGGTGGCCCGGGCATGTTCTGGCGTGCCGGGAAGGCGGGCGGAGGCACAGCTGGGCGGCTCCAGGGAGATGGCTGTTTGGGAGGAGACAAGAAGTGAGAGGAGCAGAGACGGAGACAAAGAAGGCAAGAATGAGGGAGCCCATAGGACAGAGACAGAGACAGAGACAGAGAGAGAGAGAGAGGGAGAGAGAGATGGAGAGAGAGAGAGAGAGAGACAGAGAGAGAGAGAGAGAGAGAGAGACAGAGAGAGAGAGAGAGAGACAGAGACAGAGAGAGAGAGTCAGAGACAGAGAGAGACAGAGAGAGAGAGAGAGGGAGAGAGAGACGGAGAGAGAGAGAGAGACAGAGAGAGAGAGAGAGACAGAGAGAGAGAGAGAAAGAGACAGACAGACAGAGAGAGAGACAGAGAGAGAGACAGATGGAGGCAGAGAGAGACAGAGAGAGAGAGAGATGGAGAGAGAGAGACAGACAGAGAGACAGATGGAGGCAGAGAGAGACAGAGAGAGAGAGAGATGGAGAGAGAGAGACACAGAGAGAGAGAGAGACGGAGAGAGAGAGAGACAGAGACAGAGAGACAGAGAGACAGAGAGAGAAAAAGAGACAGAGAGAGACAGAGACAGAGGGGAGAGGGAAGCCAGGGGACAGAGACAGAGAGAGACAGAGAGACAGAGACAGAGACAGAGAGAGATAGAAAGACAGAGAGACAGAGAGAGAGAGAGAGGGAGAGAGAGAGACAGAGAGAGAGAGGGAGAGAGACAGAGACAGAGAGACAGAGAGAGACAGAGACAGAGGGGAGAGGGAAGCCAAGGGACAGAGATAGCAGAGACAGAGAGACAGAGAGAGGGAGAGAAAGAGACAGAGAGAGAGAGGGAGAGAGACAGACAGAGGGGAGAGGGAAGCCAGGGGACAGAGACAGCAGAGACAGAGAGACAGAGAGAGGGAGAGAGAGAGACAGAGAGACAGACAGAGGGGAGAGGGAAGCCAGGGGACAGAGACAGCAGAGACAGAGAGAGAGAGAGAGACAGAGAGAGACACAGAGAGAGAGACAGAGACAGAGAGAGAGGGGAGAGGGAAGCCAGGGGACAGAGACAGAGAGACAGAGACAGAGAGAGAGACAGAGAGAGACACAGAGAGAGAGACAGAGACAGAGAGAGAGGGGAGAGGGAAGCCAGGGGACAGAGACAGGAGAAGGAAAAGAGGCAGAAACAGAAAGAAGATGGAAGCTCAGGCAGCCAGGAGCCAGAGATGGAGAGAGGAGAAAGGAATATTTGACAAAGGAAAGAGATTCGGTGGTGATGAGGGGTGAAGAGAGCTGCAGGGGAGGTGACAGAGATGGAGCAGGGCACGTGGGCCCCCACCCCCAGAAAGGAAGGAAGGGGGATGAGGATATTTGAGCGGGGCCTTGAGGGGTCCGCTCCTGGGGGTGGGGCACACTTCTCTAGGACTTAGGGGTGCCCAGCTGCGGGCCTGGTCCTGATTGGTTCTTCTGGCGGTAGGCTGCCATCTCTCCGCACTCTAGCCTAGAGGGTCTCCGGTTCGGCGGTCGAGGGCCCTACAGATCATCTGGACCTCAATAACTGTGCCCCAGGGGCTGAGTTGCTGCTGCCCAGTGCTGGCTCCAGCCCTGCCCCACAGCCTCTCTGTAAGTCAGGCTCACCCTAGAACCTTGTTGGGGGGCAGTTAGCCCACTAAGTCCTTCTGGTCAACCCCTGCATCAAGCTAGCCAGTGGGAAGCAGGTGCCTGTGTCCAGAAGGCCTTCGGCAAGGCTCTGGAGTGGGGAGGGAGCCAGTGTGGACGTGGGTCAGGAACTCCTGAGTTCAAATCCTGCCTCAGATCCTGGCCTAGCTTGTCCTCTAAAGCGGGCAGAACTGAGCCTCTTCTGCCTCCCTGGGTGGCTGTGAGGAGCCCCAGGAGGGCGGGGACAGCTTTGGCTTCAGCCGGGCTGGCTCCAGAGGCAGAGGACAGCCCTGTGGCTGGGGGCCAGGGCCGGTCACTTATGTGGGGGGGCCGGCTGGGCAAGGGGAGCAGGTGATCAGCCCAGGGCCCCCAAGCCTGTGTGCACTGCTGGCCACCCAGCTAGGGAAGGGCCATGCTTAGTGCTGGTTCCCGATGACCGGCGGTCGCCGGTGCAGCGCCAGTGGCCCAGCCGGGAATGGAGGCCTGCGGAGACCCCGGGCCAGGAGCGGCAGGTACCTGGGGTTGGACAGCGGCTCGGGGTCTCAGGGGGGGTTCCCTGGGTCTCTCCACTCCTGCTGCAGCCGCCGCCGCCGCCGCCGCTTCCTGCCCAAAGCTCCACCCCGCCCCGCCCCTCGGAGAGGCCTGTCCATAGAGGACGGCTGCGTGTGCGAGGGTGGGGGAAGCTCCCCTCTGCCTTCCACGCCTTTCCTGGATCAGTGCACCCTCCGCGATTATTCCGAGGAGCGATGGGACGTCCTTATGCCCCCTACAACCTGGCTCAGTGTGCGCGTGCGCACATGTATGGGGGGGAGGGGGAGGTATGGCTGACCCTCCAGGGGGCGCCTTGGCCCACATGGGCCCGATGATCTCAGTGCGCCTGCGCTCCATTGCTTTTCCAGGGGGTCCACAGGGCCACGTGCGCAGTCTGGTCTCACGTGTTTCCGGACCCGAGGCCTACCGGGACCGGGAGTTCACTGGGGTTCTGGGTATGCGCAGAATTTAGCGCGCAAGGTGTGTGAGTGAGGGGAGGAAGGCGACTACTGCCGGTCTCTAAGAGCACTTGTTCGTTCCCGAGGCGTCTCTAAGAAAGGCGCTACCCCGCGAGCCCATCACACAGGCTTGCAGCGGCCCCGCGAGTTTCGCTCCGAGTCGCTCAGGACTTCTGTCTCAGGAACCGAGCTCCGGCGCCTCCCCCGCTGTTCCGACGACGATGGTTCAATCCTGCATCCCATTGGGCGACCACGAATGACGTCACCGCGCCCAGGCGGAAGAGGCGGGAGTGCTGGGCTTCTTCCCGGAGGCTCATGGGTAAAGGTTTAATCCCCGCCCCTGCCGCCGCCTCCTCCTTTCTCGGTCCTGCCGCCGCAGAGGTCGCACTTCCCGTGCCCCCGCCGCTCCCGCCGTTCCCGCCTGCGACCCCCTGGACCGCACCCGAGCGGAACCCAGACCATCAGGTGAAGACGCAGACCTGGCGGGGCGAGGTGGCTGGGCTCAGGCCTGGAGGGAGAGTCCTAGGCCGCGTGGCCGGCCTCGTGCTGCCCCGGGAGGGCCTGGCGCCGGGCCGGCTTGCCGGGTGGTGGGAGCAGGCCCTAGAGCTGGCTCCCGGTTTCTTATGGGGAGGCCTTTGGGGGGGAGCCCGGCGGGGCCCCGCTCATAGCCTCCCCTCATTCCCGTAGGATGCGCTACGTGGCTGCCTACCTTCTGGCCGTTCTTGGCGGTAATGACTCCCCCAACTCCAAAGACCTCAAGAAGATCCTAGACAGCGTCGGCATTGAGGCGGATGAGGAGCGGCTCAAGAAGGTGGGGCTGGGCGGTGGGGGGGTGATCGCGGCATCCGAGCGGCGGGGGAGGGCTGGCAGCCCCCCCTCACTCCGCTCTCTCCTCGCAGGTCATCGGCGAACTCAGCGGCAAAAACATCGAAGACGTGATCGCCCAGGGTAAGGGTCTGCGGGCAGCTCCGAGGGTGGGCCACGGCGGCTCGCACTGTCCATCCTAATTCCTGCTGGTCGCTCCTGTACCTGCCAGGCTTCGCTGGTGGACCAGAGTATCTCGGAGACCCTCCCGGTGCCGCGCCGCCGCAGTGGCCGGCAGCCAGCCAGGGTCTCTAAACACTCCCAGGGCCGCCTCCCCCACGTGGGCGGCTGCCAGGAGCAAAGCGCTTTCGGGCCGGGTGACCCCCTTTGCTGCGCGCCCAGAAAGCTCAGTGCCCCTCTCGCCCTCCCCAGGGAGCAGTAAGCTGGCCTCCATGCCCGCCGGGGGCACCGTTGCCGTTGCTGCCAGTGCCGGCTCCGCCGCCCCAGCTTCTGGGGGTGCTGCTCCTGCCGCTGGTGCGTATGGGCCGGGCGGGGGGGGGGGGTGGTGGTGGTGGGGGGGAGCACAGCCTGGGCCTTGCTCACTGCCGCCCCTTCTGCCTGCAGCAGAGGAGAAGAAGGAAGAAAAGAAGGAAGAGTCGGAGGAGTCGGACGACGACATGGGCTTTGGGCTCTTTGACTGAGCGCCCAGCAGATCCCTGAACGAATAAAGCTTTTATTTAAGAACTCCTGGCGTGGTGTGTGGTGGCCTGGCGCCCCCCCCCCCCCCCCCCCCCCCGTGAAAACCACAGGATTGGGCCATTGCTCACTTTGGGGCCCTGCCCAGGCTGTCCTGCCGCTGAGAGGGAGGTGGGTGCCGCCCTGGGGCTTCCTCGTTCCCCCCGGCCAACGCAGGAGTTCTTGGGTCAGACTTCCCTGGTGGGCGGCTCCGCAGCTGTCTGAGCAGCAAACGGGTCCCCGGGGTGGCCGGGGCCGGGCTCGGGCTCGGGGGTTCTGGGAACTCTACGCCGATGTGGCAATGCGGAAGGGGCAGCGCGGCCTGGCGATGAGGAAATGAGGCCAGAGGGCCTGCGGCCTTAGTGGGGCAGAGGCCTCGGTCATCCCAGGGCTCCGCTATTGGGACACAAGTGAGGCAAGGGAAGCCAGTCTGGCCGGGCCGAGGGGCGGCGGAAGTGGCGGCAGGAAGCGGAGGGTGATGGCACGGGGGGCGAGGCCCGGGGGAATCGGGGGCGGGGTGGGGCCGGGGCGTCCCGAGGCCTCTGATTGGCCAGAAGTCCACCGGACCCAAACAGAACCTGGTGACCCAGGCAACAGACAAAGCCGCGCCTCAGGCCCGGAGATCACCCGGCCCCAGGGGTGGGGGCCCGCGTGTGCGTCCGGCGATCGGGGTCCGGGGGGCGAGTAGGGGTGCTCCGCAGGCCGCTGCGTCTCCCGGCCCCCGCGAAGGGGCTGTGGAGGCCTGGGGGGGCCGCTCCTCCCGAGGGGGCGGTGGGGTCGCAGCGGGCTGCCTATTGGATGCTCCGGAGGCCCGCCCCCGGGGCCGGCCTGGGGGCGGGGCGACCGGCCGGGCCCGCCCCTCGCTCCACTTTTATAACACCGCCTCCTCCGCGCAGCCGGCACAGCTGTCCCCGCCTCCCCCGGCTGCCCAGCAGAGGAGACGAGAGCTGCCCAGGGGCTGAGCCCGAGGCCGCCAGCCGGCCTCCAGCAGCCGGCGTCCGTGCCTTCCGCGCTCCCCGGCGCCCTCCGGGCCCCCTGGCCGGCCGGGCGGCGCCGCGATGTTCCCCAAGGAGACGGCTTGGAACATCTCGTTCGCCGGCTGCGGCTTCCTGGGCGTCTACCACATCGGCGTGGCCAGCTGCCTGCGGGAGCACGCACCTTTCCTGGTGGCCAATGCCCGGCGCATCTACGGCGCGTCGGCCGGGGCGCTCACAGCCACCGCGCTCGTCACCGGCGCCTGCCTCGGTGAGTGTCGCCCGGTGCACCCTCTCAGGGAGCCGCGGGGGGCGGGGCCAGGCTTGTTTTCTTCGGGCGGTGCGGGCGGAGCCTCGCCGGGCTGGGCAAAGGGACAGCTGCCCAGAGGTGCCAGGCGCCAGGCCTCTAGACGTGCCCCTAGAAGGACTGCTCTGGCTTTGGCCCCTGCCTCAGTTTCTCCTTTTGAAAAGCCTGCCTGGCCCTTCCAGTCAAGGCTCCTCTGGCACCCCCCTCAGCTAGGGAAACTGAGGCAGTGTGGGCACCCTCCCGTGCCCTATGCCAGCCCCTCTCCCTGCCCCAGCCTGGCCCCCCTGAGGAACCCTGGGATGTGTGGAGGCGCCCCAGATGAGGTAGGGGGTGGGAGGCCAGTAAGTGGGGCTCCTCACTGAACCCCCAGAGCCAGGGGCATGAGGGGTCCCGGAACTGCTGGACCCAAGGGCGGTCCCAGGCTGCTGACCTTTGGCCCCACACAGCTCAGATGCCCCACATTCTCGGGGTGGGGAGGCTTGGCTGGGGTGCCCTGGGCACAGACAGGCCTTTGTGGGGCCCCTGCTCTCCCTCTGTGTGATCCTGGGCAAGTCCTTCCATTGCTCTTGGCCTCCATCTTTTCATCTGCAAAATGGGGCTGAAGCTGGCCCCCCTTACAGAAACAGAACTTGAGGGGTGGACAGGGACCCCCGTCTGTCCAGACCCCAGGCCGCCCCTGCCCTCACCGCACGGGGTATCCTGGACGTACCCTCTGTGCCAGCTCCTTGGGCCGGCCCCACTTCTGCAGCCTGTCTGCCGGGGGGCCAGGAGACGTGACCTTCTTCTCCAGGGTGGCCCCTGGCGCCTCTCTGCCCCGCTCGTCCCCCTTCCCTTTGAGGCCTGCCCCGAGAAGGGACTCGGGAGCCCTCCTGGCCTTCGGACCCCTTCCAGAGACGGCCAGACCGAGGGCCCGGGGGCAGACACTGGCAAGGAAAGGACTTCCGGCAGCTGCTCTGGAACCATCTCCCCATCCGAAGGGACAGGGAGGACCACGGCTGGGCATTCCCACCTGGGGAAACTCCCTGAGCTGCAGCCTCACTGGTGCCACCCTGGAGCACCCAAAGGGCCCCTCGCCAGGCTGCCCCTCCTCAGAGGGCGTCGTGCCCGGGGCCCCTGAGGGGGCACACAGGGACTGGCAGGGACCATGCCAGGTTTCAGGGAAAGTGCCCAAGGTCACCGAGCTAGGCGGTGAGTGGCAGAGCCCTAGCGGGCATGCAATGCCCACAGCCTGGCACGGGGCCAGGCATGTGATGGGCAGATGAGGCCTCGCTTCGAGCCGTGGCAGCCTTGGGGAAAGCCTGGCGGGGCGGCGGGGACCCGGGGCTCTCTGCCCCCTCGGCTCCCGTGACAGTGGCTGGCCCCCAGCCCAGGTATCTGAGCGGGCCAGGGCCGGGCGGTGCCCTGCCCCCTTGTGTGCACGGAATGTGCTCAGGAGGGAGTCGGCCTGTGCCCACACTGCCCGCCCCGCTGGGCATCGCCGGCTTCTCAGCTCCTCGTCTCCCTCCAGGAGAGGCCGGCGCCAACATCATCGAAGTGTCCAAGGAGGCGAGGAAGCGGTTCTTGGGGCCCCTGCACCCCTCCTTCAACCTGGTGAAGATCATCCGCGGGTGCCTGCTCAAGACCCTGCCCGCCGATGCCCACGAGCATGCCAATGGGCGCCTGGGCATCTCGCTGACCCGTGTGTCGGACGGCGAGAACGTGCTCCTGTCCCATTTCAACTCTAGGGAGGAGCTCGTCCAGGTGCGCGTGTGTGTGTGTGTGTGTGTGTGTGCGTGCGTGCGCGTGCAAGAGCGTGTGTGCACAGGCGTGCCGCGGGGGGCTGGGCCCGTCCCGCCATGGCGGTGCCGGCCCCCCCCAGCAGCCCCGTCTCCTTCTCTGTCTGCCAGGCCAATGTCTGTAGCACCTTCATCCCCGTGTACTGCGGGCTGATCCCCCCGACGCTGCAGGGCGTGGTGAGTGCCCCCCGCAGGCCGGCTCACCCAGCAGGTGGGAGGGAGGGGGGGCCCAGTGGGTGAAAGGGCACAGCTTGAGGCTGGCACCGGGCACAAGTGGTTAATAATAGCCCCAAAGAGGCCAGAAGGAGAGGGTGTGCTCTGGGGGGGCGCCAGGCGGAGGCTGAGCCCCCCCCCTCCCCAGCGCTACGTGGACGGCGGCATTTCGGACAACCTGCCCCTGTACGAGCTGAAGAGCACCATCACGGTGTCCCCCTTCTCGGGCGAGAGCGACATCTGCCCGCAGGACAGCTCCACCAACATCCACGAGCTGCGCGTCACCAACACCAGCATCCAGTTCAACCTGAGGAACCTCTACCGGCTGTCCAAGGCGCTCTTCCCGCCCGAGCCCCTGGTGAGGGCGCCCGCTGTGCGGGCACCAAGAGGGCTCCCGGTGTGCCAGCCCGGGCTCGGGCACCAAGAGGGCTCCCGGTGTGCCAGCCCGGGCTCGGGCACCAAGAGGGCTCCCGTGGGGCAGGGGAGAGGCCCTGGGGGGTGTCTGTGGTGTGCCAGCCCAGGCTCAGGCACCAAGAGGGCTCCCGGTGTGCCAGCCCGGGCTCGGGCACCAAGAGGGCTCCTGGTGTGCCAGCCCGGGCTCGGGCACTAAGAGGGCTCCCGGTGTGCCAGCCCAGGCTCGGGCACCAAGAGGGCTCCCGGTGTGCCAGCCTGGGCTCGGGCACCAAGAGGGCTCCCGGTGTGCCAGCCTGGGCTCGGGCACCAAGAGGGCTCCCGGTGTGCCAGCCTGGGCTCGGGCACCAAGAGGGCTCCCGAGGGGCAGGGGAGAGGCCCTGGGGGGTGTCCGTGGTGTGCCAGCCTGGACCAAGCCCTTTCCAGTGATTGTTCCGCTCTGGGGCCCCAGGTGGCAGCTTAGAGCTGGGCAGTACTTCAGGGCGGCTGGGGTGGGAGACTGGCGATGGGCAGCCTGGCAGGACAGTCTGGGTGAGAGCTGAAGATGTGGGGGTAGAGCTGGGCCAATGTGCAAGAGGAGATGATGGGGGGCGGGGCAGGGAGGCTGAGGCCTGACCGGACCTTTACCCAGAGGCCCCCAGAGAGGGCTCCCAGGGGCGGGGCTTTCTGGCGAAGCCACGCCCCCAAAGCCCCAGAGACCGCCCCTCCCCTCCCCCAACCTCTGCCGCAGGTGCTGAGGGAGATGTGCAAACAGGGCTACCGGGACGCCCTTCGCTTCCTGAGGCGGAATGGTGAGTCGGGGCAGGGGCGGAAGGCAGAGCAGGGACCCGGCCTCTGCTGCCCCCTGCTGGGCAGCTGGGAAGGCGCAGCCCCCCATGGCCTCCTCTCGCCCCCTAGGGCTCTTGAACCGCCCCAACCCCCTGCTGGCCCTGCCCCCTGCGGGGAAGGCCCCGGCCCCGGCCCCGGCCCCCGAGGAGGAGGAGGAGGAGGAGGAGGCGGCGGCGGCGGCGGCCGCGGGGGGCCGGGGTCGGGCCGCGCAGGGCGAGCTGGCGCTGGGGAGAGGCCCCGTGGAAGACCACATCCTGGAGCACCTCCCAGCAAGGCTCAATGAAGGTGCGCAGCCGGGGGAGGAGCCACAGGAGGGCGGAGGGACACCTAGAGGTGGGGCGGAGGCGGGCCGCCCTCCCTGAAGTAGGTGCCCTAATTGTCCCATTCTCCGGCTGAGGAAACTGAGGCAGATGGCTCGGCCCTTCCCGACTCCGGGCCTGGCACTGCTCCCTCCTCCAGGAGCTCTCGGGGATCGGCCGGCCTAGGGGCGCAGAGGGTCTCCGGCCTGCCTCCTGGCCCGCGGGGGGCAGTGCCAGGGCGAGGCGGAGTCTGGTAGGGGACGCCCCCTTCCGGGTGGGCTCACAGGCCTCCCCCCACAGCCCTGCTGGAGGCCTGCGTGGAGCCCAAAGACCTGATGACCACCCTGTCCAACATGCTCCCCGTCCGCCTGGCCACGGCCATGATGGTGCCCTACACCCTGCCGCTGGAGAGCGCCGTGTCCTTCACCATCCGGTGAGCTCCGTCGGGCTTCCTGGAGGAGGTGCCATGAAGGGGCGAGAGCGGGGGGAGGGCAGGCAGGGCTTTGGCGGCCAGGCTGGGCACGGAGACCCCAGAGGCAGGCAGGGGAGCCCGGAGGAAGAGCGGGAAGGCGGGCTGGGGGCCGGCCTGAGCCCTCCCTCCCTGGCCTAGGCTGCTCGAGTGGCTCCCTGACGTCCCAGAGGACATTCGGTGGATGAAAGAGCAGACGGGCAGCATCTGTCAGTACCTGGTGATGCGGGCCAAGAGGAAGCTGGGCACCCACCTTTGTGCCAGGTACTGGGGAGGCGGCCGGGCGCGGGGCGGGGCGGGCCAGCTGGATCTTGGCACCTCCTTCCCTTGCAGGCTCCCCGACCCCCTGGAGCTGCGGCGGGCACAGTCTCTGCCCTCGGTGCCCCTGTCCTTCTACGGGGACGCCCTGCCCCGCTGGATGCGCAACAACTTGTCCCTGGGGGACGCCGTGGCCAAGTGGGAGGAGTGCCAGCGCCAGCTGCTGCTGGGGCTCTTCTGCACCAACGTGGCCTTCCCCCCGGATGCCCTGCGGATGCAGACGCCCCCCTCGGGGCCCCCTGCCCTCCCCCCCCACTGAGAGGCCCCTCCAGCCCTCTGCCCCAGGGGGCCCAGTGCCAGCCCGTGCCTTATTTTCCCTGCCTGCCCCATTAGCTCTTTGGAGGTTGAGGCTCTCCGAGGAAGCAGAAGCAAGAAGGCCTGGCGTCTGGCCCTGCGTGGGGGGCAGCTGGCCCTGGAGAGCAGCGCTAGGCTGCCTGTGCCTCCTCCCTTCTGTCTTCCTGAACACTGTATGCAGAACTATTTATTTTGGTGGAAATAGTTGTAATAAAGGCTGAAGCCCAGGCCTGCTGCCTCATTCCTGGGCCGGCATAGGAGCCGGCTTCGAATCCTGCCCAGGTGCTCTGGGCCAGGAAATGCCTGCAGGCTCCCCAAGAGGGAATAAAGCGCAGGGGGAGGCCGGGTTTGGGGGCCCCCCTGGCCGGCCCCTCCCTGTGGCATGGTGCCAGGAAAAGGGGGTGGGAGGCAGCTCTGGCCTCGGTTTCCCCGGCTGTCTGCTGCCGCGATAACGGTGTCCAGGCAGGAGACCGGCCGAGCCTGCTGGGCCGGTCCCAGGCCCCTCGCTGTGTCCCGAGGCCAAGCTTTCTGGTTGGACCTGATTCATTTGGGCGCCCCTCCCCCTCCGTCCTTCCCCTCCCCCTCCTGGCACCCGTCTCCCAGCTCCGGCCGGCCGGAGAGCAGCAGCTCGGGCGAGCTCAGCCCGCACCGGGCCGCACCGGGCCGCCAGGTGGGCACTCGGGGGGCGCCGCCGGCGGGCGGGCGGGCGGAGCTCCTCTCCGCTCCCGTCGCTGGGGCTGGGCCGGCCCTCTCTGCCCCCTCCCCCTTTCCGGGAGGAACCGCCGCCGCCGCCAGCTCAGGCTCCCGGGCTCCCCTCCTGACCGCCCCGGACCCCGGGCAGGGCGGCGGGGTGAGGGGCGCTGCTGGGCACCGGCGCCGGCCTTCCGCCCCGAGAACCCAGAAAGCCCTACTCTACCTCAGTTTCCCCCCTCCCGGAGCGCAGGTAAGGGGATCCCGGCCCTTCCGCTCTGCTCCCTCCCACACGCAGCGGCAGGTGCACACCGGGCCGAGGGTGCGGCCGAAAAAGCACCGGGGGTGCCCCGCCCGCGGGCAGAGGGGGAGAGAGGCCGCTCCGGGGAAACTGAGTCAGCCTAGACCCCCGGCCAGGAGCACGGCTCTGGGCCGCCTCGGGGCTGTGATTGGAGGGGAGCCGGCTTTGCCTTGCAAATGGCCGGGGGCGGTGGGGGCGGGGGCGGGCCGGCGATCTCTGGCCTCTCCGCGGAACAGCCCCTCCCTGCGGGATCCTTAACCCATTCTTGTCCCGGGGCGGGGTGGGAGCTGCAGCCCGGAGCTCCTGGGAGGCCTCCGAGTGCCGCCCCGCCCCGCCCCCATATTTACCGGTCCTACTGTGCGCCGGCCCTAACCCGCTGCCTCCCTGCGGGGGGCGCTCCGGGCCCTCCTCGGACTCCCCTTTCGTCCGGCCTCCGGGCGAACTCTGAGGGAGAACCTGGGACGAGCTGTGGCGGGAGGGGGGCGACAACGAGCCCCCCAGGGGCGCGCGCTGCTGGGGACCGGCTGGGCCGGAGGCGACCCTGACGGTGTCCGATGGCAGCAGGAGACCACGGCTGAGTCCGGCATGGCCAGCCCCGGCAGGGAGGAGGAGGACGGGGGCGGCGGCCTACTGGGCGGTGCCGGCGCCCCCGCGGAGAGGCTGGCCAAGGCGAGCGAGCTCTTCCTCCTCTGTGACAAGGAGGCCAAGGGCTTCATCACCAGAGCGGACCTGCAGGTGAGCCCCCATGCCCCTCCCCTCCCCGCGCCCCCTCAGTGCCCCCCCGCGCCCCCTCAGTGCCCCTCCCCCTCCCCGCGCCCCCTCAGTGCCCCCCTCCCCCCGCGCCCCCTCAGTGCCCCCCCCCCGCGCCCCCTCAGTGCCCCTCCCCTCCCCGAGCCCCCTCAGTGCCCCCCCTCCCCGCGCCCCCTCAGTGCCCCTCCCCCTCCCCGCGCCCCCTCAGTGCCCCTCCCCTCCCCGCGCCCCCTCAGTGCCCCTCCCCTCCTCAGTGCCCCCCCTCCCCCGCAGAGGCTGCAGCACGAGCTCCCCCTGACCCCGGAGCAGCTGGACGGGGTGTTCGAGAGCCTGGACCGCGGGCACACCGGCTTCCTGACTCCCCGAGAGTTCAGCCTGGGCCTGGGTGAGCCGGCAGGGAGGGCGGCTTCCTCCATTCCCGGCAGGAAACAGGAAAGCTGGGGGGCGGCTGACCCGCAGCCTCTCCTTGCAGGCGCCTTTCTGGGAGCCGAGGACGTGCCGCCGGGCTCCCCGGACACGGAGACCTTCGAGTCAGGCTGGGGCCCCAGACGGGCAGATGGGGAGGAGGAGGAGGAGGGGGGGGGGCCTTTCTGGGCCTCCATGGAGCAGCTGGGGGCCGCCCCCGCCCTCAGAGAGTGAGTCTGTTTCCCTGGGAGCCCCAAGCAGGCTCTCCCCGGCACTGGGCAAACATTGGTGGGTGCTGGAGATCCTCACCCCGATCTGGGGGTCTTAGTGGCCCCTGGGCAAGTCACGTGGCCTCTTCTGCCATTAGAAAGGGGAGTCTGGCCGAGGAAGGCGCCAGCCTCAGCTCTAGGGGGGCTCTGGGCCATTGCCTTGCAGGGCAGCCCTCTAGGGGTCTCCCGGGTCCCCCACCCCCTTCCCTGTGCAGGGAGACCCTTGCTCTGCTCAGCCCCATTGACAGGAAGGAGCAGTCCCTGGGGGGCCTTTCAGCCGGCCTCGGGGGTGGAGAGGGGGAACAGCATGACTCGCACCCACATCCCTCCAGGCAGCAGGAGGTGCGGGCTCTGTGGGTGCGGCTGCACAGGGAGCACCCGGATCTCCTGAGCACCTTCGAAGACGTCCTGGTGCACGCGTCCTCCTGCCTGGGGGAGGCAGCGCGGGAGAGGGAGACCGTGGAGCAGGCTCTGTGGAGGTGAGCGATGCCCAGGGCCGGGCGTGGGCCCGTGGGCTGGGGGGCCTTGGCCAGCCCGCCCGTCCGTCCGTCCGTCCGCAGGCGTGAGAGCGACCACGAGAAGGAGATCCGGTGCCTGTACGAGGAGCTGGAGCAGCAGATCCACGCGGAACGCCAGCGGCTGCAGAGCCAGGTGCGAGGCGGCGCCCCGCCGGAGGACCCCCTTCCCCCGCAGGAGGCCGGGCTGACTGGAGGGAGGGGGTCCCCGTCCCCGGGCTTGGGGCGGCCGTGACACCGCCCCCCTGGGTCCCCTTCAGGACTCCTCCCAGCAGGACCGGCTCAGCCACCTGGCGCAGGAGCTGCAGAGCAGGGACCAGGAGCTGGAGCGGGCCGGCCGGCGGCACAGAGAGGTGAGGGCACGGGGGGCGGGCGCGGGGGCCTGAGCGGCCCCCTCTGGCCTGCGGGTGGAGGCAGAGCAATTGTGTGTGGGGCCTCCGTGGGAGGAAGGTCCGCCGTGGCTGCGGCATCACCCAGAGGCTTCACGTGGTGACCCGGAGTCCGAGTCCCCCAGAGGTGGTCAAGGCGGGCAGTGCCCACGGGTGCAGCTGCTCGGGACCCTCCGCCCCCTCCCCGTGGCGTGTGGAGACGTCATTCACGTTTTGGCCCTTCTGTTTTCGGGCAAACTGCTGTTCTGTCTCGCCCCATCTCCGGCCTCCCAAGCCCATCCTGGGGGCCTGCATTTATTAGGGCCTGTTTAAGCCTTTTCCTTTCCCCTCGGTGGGGCCCGCGGAGCCTCGTCCTCGCCTGCCTCCCTTCGGATCCTGCCTGTCCTCTGGACTGATCCCAGCTCGGGCCCTGGGAAGCCTCAGTGGGTGCCTTGTCTGTGCCGGCCTCAAGATGACCTTCTTGGGCCCTTCTCTTGGGATCTGGCTGTGCACCCACTTCCTGGATTCGCATAATCGAGGCGCTGCCTCACCCCAAGCCCCACCCCGCGTCCCGAGAGATGTGACACTCCAGCAAGTCTCCCTGCAGGATCACGTCCTTTCCTTTTTGGACGAACCAGTTCATCCCGGCCCGACGCAGGTTCCGTGAAGCCCTCCTGGCCTCTTTGGGTGATTGCTGCGTCCTTTTTGCAACGGCCACTGACTGTCCCTTTAACAGGATGTCCGCATCTTGCTGGCAGCACAGACTCCCCAGCCTGAACCCCTTTTTGAACATCGAGACCCCAGCTGCCCGGTGGTCCACGGAGGGGGGCAGTGGCAGCCCTTCCAGGGGCTGGTCCTTTTAATGCCTGGAGCTGGGCCAGTCGTTTGGTCATCCAAGGCCCCCCGTGTCCTCTCGTTCTCCTACAAGCCCCCCTTCTGGTGCAGCTCCAAGACATTCTTTTGGGCAAAGAGAAGCCAGTTAAGATCAGAGCCGCTTGGCCATCCCTCCCTCACCCAAGTGGGGATGCTGGCATTTCTGTCACCTTCCTCTTTCCCTGGGGGCTCAGAGCCCAGCCCTGCCTGCCCTCAGTCAGCTTCCTCCCGAGATGGTCCAGGAAAGCAGGCTTCGCTTCCCAGCTCCTTCGGTGGCAGCCCAGCTCTTCCCTGCTCTTCCTTCTTGCCTCTTCCTGGCTGTCATGTCCCGCAGGCCTGCACCTGTGCAGCCCGTCTAAATCCAGGTCGGGCCAGTGCCCTTGTGTCTCCACTGCTCTCCTTTCCCCTCCTCTTCCTCCCTTCTTTTTAAAGGAAGAGCTTTAAGCATGGCTCTAAAAAATCATTCTTGGCTTAGAAACAAAGAAAAGTCATTAAGCGAAAACCCCCCGTGTTGGCCAGTGTAGACCAGCCAGCCCCCAGACCGGTGTCTCTTGCCAGGAGCGGAGATGCAGCCTCCCTCTGAGGGCTCTGGGGTCCGGGTGGTGCCTCGGCTCCCATGGAGCCACTACCAGCTCCCCTGCGTCCTCTCCCTTGCTGCCACAGACAAGGGTGCTGGGGATCCTCTGGGCCACTGCGGTCCCATCACCAGATGCCTCAGAGACCCTCTGCTTGCCCCAATTTCCACACATCTGGGCGTCCTTCTGGGGGGGAGGGGTGGACGCTGCGGGCCTCCCACTGAGCACAGCCATTCTTGTCCTGTGGCGCCTCGTGGGGGGGGGGCAGCCATGTGGGACCATCTTCAGGATTTCTGTCTAGAGATTTCTGACTTCTCCTTTGACTTGGCCCTTCCCTCTCTGTCCTCTTAAGCCATGGAGCCAGAGGGCGCGGGTTCCAGTGGCAAGACTTTGGACAGTCCTCGTCTGAGACACGGAGGGGTTCCCTCGGCCTCGAGGCTCCCCTGAGCCCAGCAGCCATGGCAGGCTGGCTCTTTCCTCCGAGACTCCCCTCATGTCCACCCCAGCAACCCAGGCCCCCGAGGACCCGATCAGCGGCAGACACTGGCCCCCCTCCCGGCCACCGCTTTGCCGGCCGGCCTCTGGCCAGCCCAGGCTCCCTGCCCTCAGCTGCCCCCAACGTGCCCTCCGTGCCAGCTGGCCCAGCTCAGCCGGCTTCACGTCAAATCTCTCCTGGGCGGCCTTTGGGGCACTTCGTGCCCAGCCTCCTCCCCACTTTCCCACCACTTCGCCCCACCGCCGCGCCCCAGGAGCTCTCCTGCCTTAGAGCGCTTGGCAGGTCTGATTCTGAGACTGGAGGGAAGGGGTTAAAAAAGAAAGAAAGAAGCATTGGGGCAGCCAGGCCTGGAGGCAGGAGTCCTGGGTTCAGATCTGGCTTCAGATCCTTCCTGCTCGGGGACCCCTGGCGCTCTCATCCTCAGCCTCTTAAAAGAAAACATCCACCTGCTCCCAGCCTCCTTCCGTCTCGGCGGTCTCTAGCGATGCTCCTTGGTTGCTGCTCTCTCCCTGGCGCTCTGCTCAGGCTCCCGGGGGCCATGGCCGGGCGAGGGGAAGCCTGCTGCCCAGAGCCCACCCTGGGCCCTTCTTGCGGCCTGGAAAGCGGGGAGAGAGGAAGGTAGTAGCTGCCCCCCCCCCCCCCAAGGCTCCAAGCCAGGCTGGCTCTTCCTTCCCCCCAGCTAGAGCAGCAGCTGGAGCAGCGGACCTCTGAGCAGCTGGAGACACGCCTTCGCAACGCCCAGCTCTGGCTGGCCAATGAGGAGCTTCGGGCCCAGCTGGAGCAGAGCCGGGCCCAGCTGGAGGCTGCCCACGAGCAGCTGCTTCGCCTGCGGCAGGAGGCCCGGGCCCAGGAGGAGGAGAAGCACAGGTGCTTGGCCTTTCCCGGCCGCTTGGGGGGAGGGGGAGCAGGCCTCGAGGGCCCGGCCAGGGGCATTGGCGGGTGAGGGGTGCTGGGACGGCCCAGTCACCCCCCTGGCCCACAGGGACGTCGTCATGGTGTCCAGGAACATGCAGAAGGAGAAGCACAGCCTCCACCGGCAGCTGGAGCTCCTCAGGTGAGTTGGGGCATCCCTCCCTCTTTAGCCTCTGTGGCTCCCTTTTCTGTAGAGCCTCCCCCTCCCCCTGCTGAGACCCCTCCCATCCCCCCCCAGGGACCTGAACCGAAGGCTGCGGGACGAGAGAGACGCCTTCGAGGCCAAGAAGCTGGGCAGCGGGCGGAGGAGGAAGGCCGTGGCGCCCCCTGGCTGTGGCTGCTGCGCCTGTGACGGCTCCCCCCGTCCCCCCGTGCCGGGCCGGCCGGGCGCCCACCCCCAATAAACCTGTGACAGCAGCGGGCGTCCCTTGGCATGTCTGGGCAGCGATGGGCCGGGCGGGAGGAGCTGCTCTCGGCCCCGTTCTACGGGGGGTAACTGAGGCACGGGTCCCGGATCCCACGGCCTTTAGGCGGCACGCGTGAAGCCAGGTCCGCCCGAGTCGGAGGCCCTGCGGCCCCGCCCCATCCTCAGGCTGGGGAAGCGCAAGAAGCCCCACTGTGTGCAAACGCTGTTAGGCGCCTACTGTGTGCCGGGGGCGAGCTCTCCCGCCGGTCCCGGACTCCTAATCCGGCCCCCCGTAGTGCAAGTGACGCGGGGGGGGGGGGGGGCGGAGGAACTCCCCCCGGCTACTTTGTGAGCGGCGCAGACTGGGCGGCGGCGGCGGCGGCGGCGGGGGCCGGGCCTGGGCCGGCCGGGGCGGGGTCTGGCCGGGGCGGGGTCTGGCTGGGGCCTGGGCCGGAGGCAGCACATTCCGTCCCGTCCGCGTCCCGTCCCTCCGCCGCCTCCTCCGCGCTCCGAGCCGCACGCAGTGGGTGAGGGTCCTGGGCCGGGCTGGGGGGCGGGGAGGGAGGGATGGGGGGGGCCAGAGCCGCGGGGCCGGGCCTACGGGCGGAGGGGATCGAGAGGAGGCTCGGGCCTGCTTCCCGGGCTCCCCGCCCGCTCGGCCTCAGGGGCGATCCCTCCCGCCTCAGTTTCCCTGCGCCAGGCCGGGAGGGAGGGGCCCCCGGGAGAAAGGGCGAGTTTGCTCCGTTGGGCCTCCGCCCTCGGGAAGCCCTCCCTGACTGCAGCCCTTTCCCGAGTTTCCCCACCTTCACCTTGGCTGCGGCCTTCTCTGTTTTGCTGGGCAGGACGGCCGGGATGAAGTCATGCTCCGCCCCCGCCCTAGGGCCATCAGTGACCGCCCTGGTCATCCCCGGGGAACGCTGGGGTGGGGCGGAGGGCCGGGTCTGGGTGCCGAACAACTATTTGGCCCCCTCCGCCGGCCTTCCGCAGCCCGGTGGGCCCCGCCCCGGGACCTCCCCAAGCCCCCTCCCGCCGGGCGGCCCGGGGGCACTCGGGAGAAGGCGGGCGGGGAGGGGCTTCCCGGCAGCCTGCTGGTCTACAGTCCCGGGGAGGAGAGGGTGGAAGGGGCTCTGCTGCCACCGGGGGAAACTGAGGCAGACAGGCAGCTAAGCCTGTCAGGGGCGCGAGCCCCTGAGGCGAGAGCTGCTAAAGGGCTGTCCCCACCCTCTGGGTCAGTGGGCACATTTGAGCCAGAGGAACTCCTGTCGCTCCGTGTAGTAGAGCCAGGAAGGTCCGGGTTCGAGTTCGGCCCAGAAGAGGTGGTTTGGTCGGGAAGCTTCTCCTACAGAGCAGGAGACTGGAATGGGCTGGGGGGGGCGGGGCGGCTTCTGGGCTCCTCCCCCTCCCCCAGGACCAGGCCCTTCCTGCCCTGCTCCGCCGTCCCACCCTCAGGCTTCCTTTTCCCGGCCGCCTCAGGTCAGGATGGGCGAGTATAACGAGAAGAAGGAGACCTGCGGCACCATCTGCCTCAAGTACCTGCTCTTCACCTTCAACTGCTGCTTCTGGGTGAGGAGGGGGGCCGGCGGGGAGGGGGGGATCTGGCCCTGCCCCCCCTGACCACCGCTCCCCGCAGCTGGCCGGCCTGGCTGTCATGGCGGTGGGCGTCTGGACGCTGGCCCTCAAGAGCGACTACATCAGCCTGCTGGCTTCCAACACGTACCTGGCCACGGCCTACATCCTGGTGGTGGCCGGGGCCGTGGTCATGGTGACTGGCGTCCTGGGCTGCTGCGCCACCTTCAAGGAGAGGAGGAACCTGCTGCGCCTGGTGAGCCCCTCCCCCCAGGCCTTCGGGGGCGCCCGGCTCCCCCCTGTGCCCAGCCTTGCCCTTGGGGTGCCCCCCGGAGCCCCCTCAGCGCCATCTCCTTCCTCAGTACTTCCTCCTGCTCTTCGTCATCTTTGTGCTGGAGGTCATCGCCGGCATCCTGGCCTACATCTACTACCAGCAGGTATGAGGGGGCCCAGTGGGGGGTGTACCTGGTGGCTCAGCCGCGCCTCACGGCCCCCCCTCTCCCTCCCGGGATTCCAGCTGAGCTTCGAGCTGAAGGATAACCTCAAGAACACCATGGTCCAGAAGTACCAGCAGCCAGGCCATGAGGGGGTCACCGGGGCCGTGGACAGCCTACAGCAGAAGGTGGGAGTCAGGGGCTCCCCCAGCCTATCCTCGTCCTTGTCTCCGACACGAGTGTGGCCCCGTCCCTGTCTCCCCCCCCCCCATCCTGTCCCCATCTCCCCCACCACCGTGGCTCCATCCCTGTCTCCCCCTCCCTCCGTGGCTCTGTCTCCCCCCTCTCCGTGGCCCCATCCCATCTCCCCCCATGGTCATGTCCCTGTGTGTCCCCCCCCCCCCCCGTGGCCGTGTCCCCTTCTCTCTCCCCCCATCCCTGTCTCCATCCCCCCCTCTGTGGCCCTGTCTCTGTCTCTCTGCCCCCCTCCTTGGCCCTGTCCCTGTCTCTCTGGCCCCTTCCCTGCCTCTCTGCCCCCCTCCGTGGCCGTCCCTGACTCCCCCTCTCCGTGGCCCTGTCCCTGTCTCCGCCCCCCTCCATGGCCCTGTCCCTGTCTCTCTGCCCCCCTCCGTGGCTCTGTCCCTCTCTGGCCCCCCTCCGTGGCCCCTTCCCTGTCTCTCCGGCCCCTGACTCCCCCTCTCTGTGGCCCTGTCTCTGTCTCTCTGCCCCTCTCCATGGCCCTGTCCCTGACTCCCCCCCTCCGTGGCCCTGTCCCTGTCTCTCTGCCCCTCTCCATGGCCCTGTCCCTCTCTGGCCCCATCTCTGTCTCTCCGCCCCCCTCCGTGGCCCCTTCCCTGTCTCTCCGGCCCCTTCCGTGGCCCTGTCCCTGACTCCCCCACCCCGTGGCCCCTTCACTCTGGCCTCCCCTCTGCCCCCCCCTCCAGTTCAAGTGCTGCGGGAGCAACAACTCTCAGGACTGGCAGGAGAGCACGTGGATCCAGTCGGGGGAGGCCGAGGGTCGCAAGTTCCCTGACAGCTGCTGTAAGACGGTGGTGAGGGGCTGCGGGCAGCGGGACCACGCGTCCAACATCTACAAGGTGGAGGTAGGAGGGGCCGTGGGGGGCGGAGGGACACAGGGCCGGCCTTCACGCCTCCTCAGGGCCTCCTCCTCAGAGGCTTCCCTCCCCAGGGTGGCTGCATCACCAAGCTGGAGAGGTTCATTCAGGAGCACCTGAGGATCATCGGGGCGGTGGGCCTGGGCATTGCGTGTGTCCAGGTAAGGGGCAGCTGGCTGGACCGGGTGGGACGCTGCCCAGCAGCCCCTGCGACCCCCCTCCTCTGCTTCTCCCCAGATCTTTGGGATGATCGTCACCTGCTGCCTGTACAAGAGCCTGAAGCTGGAGCACTACTAGTGGCGTCTGCAGGCCTGGGGCGGCTAGCGGCCTCCCTGCTAACTTATTGCCGGCTCCCTTTCCCTTTCCCTTTCCTTCCCCGAGCTGTTGCCCTGGCGGCAGCCCCCTCCCTCCGCCTCCATGGGACCCCGGGGGAGTCGGGTGCCTTGGCCGGCTGCCTGGGAGGCCCCTTCCCCAGCTCCAAGTCTCTCAGCTGGTTCGTTAAAGTCTCCTCCTGGGCCCTTTCTTGGGGGTGGGGAAGGTCCGGTCCTGCCCAGCGGCCTCCCCTGACCTACGGCCCCCTCCTGCCTTCCACAAGGGCTGCCCCCCAGCTGCTTCTTGAAATAAAGTTCTTTTGTACTTCTGGACTGGATGGTTCTTGGGGTGACATGGGGGGATGGGCAGATCGAGGGGGAGCTGCCTCTCCTCTCCTCAGCCCAAGAGAAAAGGGAAGCCTTTGGCGGCCCACTGGGGTGAGGCGGGAGATCCTGCTCCACCACTGGGGCCAGAGCAGCTTCCCTGCACCCCAGGGGGCTCCCGGACAGTTGAGCCCCCCAACACGCCTCAGTGCAGGCCGGAGCGAACCTCGCTGGTTGCCTCTGTTCAGGGCAGCCCCTTCCCCCTTGTGCCCCTCCCCCCGCTAAAGGGATGACGGGGGAGGGGGCTAGTGTGGGCGGGGCCCCGATTCCACCCCCCACAGAAAGAGGCCGAAGACAAGGCTGGGGTGGGGGGGGCGACTAGAGCAGCGGTTTATTGCGGGGCCGGCATGGCCGGTGGAGGGTCCCGCGGGGTCACTTCTCCAGCGGCGCGTAGTTCAGCAGCTTCTCGATCAGGTCCACATGCGCCAGTAGCATCCGGCGGCAGCAGTAGCGCTTCAAGCCAAGCGCGTCCAGGGCGTCCCTGCGGAGACATGGGGCGGGAGGTGAGGGGAGGCTGGCCCGGTCGCTCCCCTGCCCTTCCCCCCGCGCCGGGCACGTACCCCTCGGTGTACTCGGCCTGCAGCAGTCCCAGGTAGGCTTCCCACTTGTTGCCCACGATCTTGCCGCACGTGAAGCAGCGCACGGGGATGATCATGGCGACAGCGAAGAAGCGGACACCAAATTCCTCTGCCGTCCGCTCCAGCCGCCCCGCCCCTCTTCTCCCCACTTCCGCTTCCGGCCCGGCCGCTACTACTGCGATTCATGGGGGAGACCGGAAGAGGCTCGGGCTGGCTCCTCTCCCTGCGTTCTCTCCTGGCCTCGGGGAAAGCCGGACCCGTCTGCCTCGCCCTCCGCCTCCGGGGTCTTTGTCGGGCGGCGGGGTCCCGAGAAACCTCGGCGGAAGCGCAAGGGACGGGACGAGGCATGACCTCCCCCCTGCAATAGCTATGGCCCTGTCTGCGCCTACGGCGGCTCGCTGGGGCCAGAGGCCTCGGGAGGCCGTCCGGGCGCTGCTAGAACGCGCTTTGACTGACAGCTGGGAGGAGGTGGCGGCGGCGCCCGCGGCTGCGGCGGCTGCACTTGGAGCCCGAGCAGAGCCCGAGCCGGAGCCGCCGCCGCCGCCGCCGCCGCCTGCGCGTAGGTAGCTAGCTCTTTAGCTCTGGGCAGCCCCTGGCCCTGGACTGTGCAAATGGTGGAGGCGCCGCTGGAACTTATTCCGTGCCGAGCGCCGATGGGGTCCCGGGACTTGAGGGAAACTTTCTGTGCTGGACCGCGGGAGCGCTGAGGCTCGGGGAGGGAAGCGGCTGGATCCCACCGGTGCCCCAGTTATCCGCATTCTCCGCCGGCGCTCCGAGACCCGGGCCCGCGTCCCCAAGAACGGGTGGAGAGGACTCCGACCCTCCTGGGGGTCTTCGTCCCGGCCAGCCCCTGAGCCGACGCCCTCTAACTGGCCTCAGATGGGGGGACGGAGAGGGGGCGGGACTCTGAGACTGGCAGTGATTGGCCTGGGGGGGCAGGAGCCCAGCCCTTCGGGGACTGCCCTGGACAGCCCCCCTCCCCCAAGAGATCCCGGGGGAGGGGCGGATGGAGCCTTTGTGGGCGCCCCAGCCCCTGGCAGCACTCCTCCTGGACTGCCAGTCCCCCAGGCCGTTCTTGGGGGGCCCTGGGCAGGGCAGGATCTGGGGCTCAGGCCAGGCCTAGCGGGCCATCTGCTGCCCACCCGCCCCTGTGATTTGGGGGCCTGGAAAAGACTAAACCACTGCGAGGCAGTCTTGAGCCCCACTGCCCTCCCTCATGGGGTTCTCAGGCCTGCCTGGGAATGGGCTCCCTATCCCCCAAGTCCGGGAGGGGGGCTCTTGTCTGGGGACCATCCCCTCCCCCCAAAGAGGAATTCCTTTGGGACCAGAGGGGGCTGCTTTCTGGCCCCCTGCCCCCATTTTCAGAGGAGCCAACTGAGGCCAGTGGCTAAGGGACTTGCCTAGGGCCACTGCATGGCACAGAGCTTGGACCCCAGAAGCCAGGCTCGTTCTGCCTGGTGCCGGCCAAGCATTACAGGCACCGAGGCCCCTCTCCAGCAGTCCCCGGGAAGTCAGGGGTCCAGCCTCCATGCCCCTCCCCTCTTGGGATCCTTCGTGCCTGGGCTCCAGTCTGGCCTTCCTCTGTCTCCCCTTCCCTGTGCCCGCTGCCCCTCACCCCTGCCCAGATCGCCCTGGACTTGGGGGCTGTGTGGGCTGGCTGGTCACTGAGGCCCCAGGCTCCTCTGGAGGGCCGAGTCCCCCCCCCCAAGTGCCCTCCACCATGGGGACAGATGCTCCCTTGTCCACGGTCCCTTCTCGGCTCTGCCTTGATCATTCCTGACCCAGAGACCTCTTGGCATGGGCTGGCAGCCTCCGAGGGTCCCCCCCTTCTGTCCATTGGGGAGCCTCATCCTCTGTGGATCTGGGCTTGTGTGGGCAGAGACTGGGGATGCAGGGGGGCCACAGGCTCTGAGCACGGGGAGGGGCTGGGTGGGGCACCCCAACACTGATTGCTGGTGCCAGCCTGGGCTGTGTGGGGAGACTAGGGTGCCCTGATCCTCCCCCTCTTCCGGGTTAGGGACAGAGTCAGAGCAGGGGCAGGGGGCATTCTAGGCAGGCTTCCTGGAAGAGGGGGCAGCAGATACAGGACTATTTCTGCCTCCAGTGAGGTGGAGTGCAGGCTGTCCATGAGCAGAGCTCCCCAATGCTAGGGCAGGGGCCCAAGTACAGGCTGGGGCCGGTACCCAGGCCTGACCCTTTGCACTGGATTCCTTGGAGATCAGGGAGCTGGCACCTGACCAGGGGCAGAGCTGGCAGGCCTCCCCTGGTGCCCTGAAGAAGTGGGGCAGACTGGACTCGCCACTTAGACCCTGATGACTCCCTGGGCTTAGAATGGCCCGGAACACGGGGGACCCCCTGCTGTCATAGGACTGGCCCCGGGCAGTCAGCCTCAAGCTTCTAGGACGTGGCTGCCTGTGAAGTCTCCTCCCTGGTAGCCTGGCACAGGGGGCTCTGCCAGCCCCTTAGAGTTCTTGCCCAACGCTTGCCCTGGTGCCCCCGCCCCCAGCACTCACACCCGCCTAGTGGATGCTCTTCCTCCTGCCATCCTTATGGGAGCCTCAGTGTTCCCAGCCATGCAGTGGGCACGTGGGCCCTTGGGACTCTGAGCCTTCCCTGGCCAGGACCGTCGTCTCGTTGCAGGATCTGGCCGGGGGCCCGGCACGAGGCAGGTCCCTCGCACACAGGTGTGTGTCCCTTGGGTGGATGGGCCGCTGGCCAAGGGGGAAGGAGGCCAGCTCCAAGGAGGCTGGAAGCAAGGCTTCTGTTGTGGCCTCGGCTGGCTCTGGAGGAACACTTGCTCGCATTTGCCAACCATTTTTAGGCTACCTGTGCCCATCGGCAAAGGGATGAGCATCCTGGCCCTGCACGTATGCAAGCTGAGGCTTCAGAAGCCCCTGTGGGGAGCCTCCCTGCTCAGATTTTGGGCCAGCCAGAGGGGACCCAGCAGAGGCCCTCGGGGGCTTTAACCTCGTCCCTTGTTCATGTCTGTGTCCCCCTGGCACGGGGCGGGCAGCGGTGCCCACGCCTCGGAGAGAAGCTGCCTTTCTGTGGCGCTTCCTGGCTGCTGTGCGGCGTGGGGTTACAGGGGAAGATGGCATGGAGCCTGGCACAGAGCGGGTCGCCCCGGGGCGCTCCTGTGCCACCCACAACTAGGGCCGCAGACACAGGGGCCCCTGGAGGGCATCGGTACTTGAGCCCGTCCTCCCCCCCCCCCCCAGGGTCCTCTGCCGATGGCCGGCCCTGGCGCCCTCCGGCTTTCCCCAACAGGCCGCCCTGGGCTGGGGGGGAGACTCTGCCCTTCGCTAGGGACCTGCCAGGAAGCTCGGACCCGGCCCGGGCTCTGGCGCAGGCCGCGTGCCCAGCAAGGCAGATTCGGGGTATTTCTGAGCGGGGGACGGTGAGTCAGAGATGGCGCAGGCTGGGAGCCGCCGCTGCAGCCCCTCCCGCCGCCGCCGCCGCCGCCGCCGCCGCCGCCCTCCAGGGAAGCGCGTCCGCCTGCGGAGCTGAAGTCGCCCCGGGGGAAACAAAGGCAGGCCCGTGAGTGGGCGGCCCGGACGGGGGGAGGGGACAGGTGGCCTTTGGGGCTCTTGGCGAGGGGCCCCTCCCTCCCCGCTCCCCCGCGGCCTCGGGGAAGGGGCCCCAGCCGGGAAGGGCGGCCGGAGGAGCGGTTCCAAATTACGCCGAGTTCCCAGAAAAGGCGGGGCTGCCCCGGGCCAGCCAAGGCATGTGGGGGGTCCCTGGGGCCTTCCCAGGCCCTCCTTCTCGGCGTCAGGCGGGGGAGGCCTGTGGATCGACCAGCCAATAGGAATGCGGGGCCCGGGGCGGGTGGGTGGCTCCACCCACCTCTGCCCCGCCCCCTCCAGCTGGGAGGGCCACGTGAGCCAGATGGTCTTAGTTAAACGGGGGGGGGGGGGGGGGGCGGCTTTGGCCCAATAGTCTGCACGAATCGCCTCCTGGCCCGGCTCTTCCCGGAGCCCAAACTTCCCGGGGGGGGGGGCGCGCAGGGCTATTTTTAGCCCGAGGAATGTTGTTTTCGTCGGACTTCGGCTCCCGGCGGAAGGTGAAGGTGGGGGCCTGCGGGCCCCGCTAAGGGCGGTGACGCCGTTTCTATGCGTCCGTTCCCCCCCCCCCCCCCGCCGGCCCGTTAGGTGAAATGAGCCGCGTAACTCCGCTAGTAAGCCTCTGAGTCTGGATTGGAACTCGGGGCCAGGCGCAGGCTAAAAGCCCTTTCCTGGGACCCGGAGCCTCTTCCCTTCCCTCGTGCGGCCGCCTTCGGGCAGCCCCTCGATTCCCCCCAAGTTCTCCGACTCCAGCGGAGGGGGAGGGCGGCACCGCTCATGCCGAAGTTGGAGGACTTGGGTTCGAATCCCACGTTGGCCGCTTCCAGGGTGCCGCGCCGCGTTTAAGAGCAGGGCAAGCACGGGAGGGGAGGGGTCAAAGCCGAGCAATGCAGGCCTCCCAGAGGCGCCAGTCGCTAGGTGTGGGCAGGCCTCGCCCCTCCCTGCGCCTCCGGGGTCCGAATCCGCCTCTCTGCCCAGAGGATGCCTAGTTCACAGCCCAAGCCACAGCCGGCTGCTGCCCGGGGCTCGGGTTTGGGGGGCCTGGGAAGGCGGCTCAAGCCCAGCCCGGCTCCGCGCGCGTGCGCAGACCCTTCCCCTTCGCGCTCCGGCCAGCCAGTAACAATCAATAGCTCCCATCGGCGGCACCCGCGGCCTCTGCCGAGCCTCTCCACAGCCGGCGAGGGCGCCGCCGGCACCCCCATTTTGCAGATGAGGAAACGGAGGCCTCGGGAGTTGCGTGGGCTCGAGGGCTCCGAACCGGGTCAGGCAGGAAGGGGGGGGGACGAGCCAGCGGGGGAGGGGCAGCCACCACAGGTACTGGCTGGGTCCAGTTGCAGAGGCTCCTTCCTTAGGGGTGAAGCGGTGGCGGCTGGCCCAGAGCTCCGGGAGGCCTGCCAGAGAGCCGGCCCCCCCCGGAGGTGCCCCCCATTCTGCCTCCATTACACAAGAGGGGCTCCCTCCGGCTGGGGTGAGGCAGTGCCTATCCTGGCCTCCCAAACGTGGTGCAGGGGAACAGCTGGCATTCTCTGGGGGGGCCACGGCCTAAACCCCAGCATCGGGACACGACCTGGAGGGTGCTGGCTGCCAGGAGGTGGCCTTAGCTGGAAAGGAGAGCGAGGCCCCAGAAGTCACTGGCCCCCCCTTTTCTGCCCCCAGGGTGGTGGGTGCTCTGGGGAGCCTGCCTGGGGGTGTCACCGGCCCCCCTTCTCTGGGCCCTGGGGGTGTCACCGGCCCCCCTTCTCTGGGCCCTGGGGGTGTCACCGGCCCCCCTTCTCTGGGCCCTGGGGGTGTCACCGGCCCCCCCTTCTCTGGGCCCTGGGGGTGTCACCGGCCCCCCTTCTCTGGGCCCTGGGGGTGTCACCGGCCCCCCTTCTCTGGGCCCTGGGGGGCAGTGGGGGGCCGTCCTGCGCCGTGTCCTCCCGTGGCCCTCTCGGAGGAGAACAGGAAATCTCCCAAATGACCCCTGACTGCCGGCTGGTTCCTTCCTGCAGAGCTGTCGGCTTCCTCCTTCGGCGGGCGGCGCGGGCGGCCCGGCCTTTGGGACCCTCCCGAGCAGACGTTGCCCCCGGCCCCGGGACAGGTAGGAGAGGCTGGGGGGAGGCGGGTGGGCCCTGTTGGGGGGCAGCTCCTTCCCCGGGGGTTCGCCCCCCTGCCCCACCCTCAGGGTGCCCGGAGCCTTCGGGAGGAGGCCTGAACCTCCCCCGCTGACCCCAGCCTGGACCGGAGAAGGGCCCCCCACCGGGGCGGGGCAGTTTGGCGACCAGACCCCATCTGTGCCAGGGCCCAGGGAAGGTTCTCCTTCTCAGACTGGGGGCGCCCTTGGCATCCTGCCCTTGCCCTGCTCTCTCTGCCCCTCTCTGCCTGGTGGCCTCTGCAAGACTCTGGGCCCTGGAGCGCCTTCCCGCCCCTTCCCAGCAGCATCCTGTTCCTCCTCCCCCAGGAAGCCCTCCAGGCTGGGCTGGTGCTCCAGCTCCCTTTCCTTGACCAGAGAGGCCTTCCTCTTGTCCTTGGAGCCCTGGGCTCTGGGGCTCCTTCTCTGCCAGAGGACAGGGATTGCCCTGCCCCAGCCTAGGCATGGAGGGCCCTCCCAGAGGAGTGTGCTCTCAGGTGCTCCTCTGTCCCTTGTGGGCCACTGGCTAGAGTGGCCCTGGGCAAGTCACTTCCTTCTCTGCTGATGGTGCTAAAAAGAGGGCCCCCCTCCCCCTCCTGCCGGACTGGAGGCCATGGAAGCTGCGGGGGAGGCAGGCTCGGGGCCCCAGCACCAGCCGTGGGAATGTGCCCCCCCTCTGGGTCCCAGGCCGAAAAGTGGCGCCCAGGGCACTCGAAGCAGAGGAAGGGCTGGGGAGGGCCCGAGCCCGATTCGCCCCAAGAGAGGCTGCCGGGAGAGGAGGAAGAGCCCGCCCTGAGGAGGGGGCCGGCCTCGGAGGTCCTCACAAGGAAGCTCGGGCACAGAACCGCTGCCCAGGGCCCCCCCCAATTGGCCCTGGGGGGGGCGTGGCTTAGCGCTGGGGCGGGGTCAGAGGAAATAAGTTTATTAGCGGAGCTCGGCTCCCACGTGGGGGCGTGGCTTAGAGAGCGTCTGTGTCCTCCCGAGGGGGCGGGGCTTCTGGGACCGGAGTGGAGCCCAGCCGGGGACTCTCGGCGTCAAAGCGGATGCAAAGGGTGGATGGACTCGCGTGAGAGAGAGAAGAGAGCCCAGGAGGGACAGGAGAGGCTGCTGAGGCCGACTGGGACAGAGGCAGGAATACTGCTGGGGAGGAGGCAGGAAGGATTTGTCCGCGGAGCCTGATGTGGCCACCCAGGGAGCTCACGCACGCACGCACGCACGCACGCATCCTCGCACCAGATTGGCTGGAAAAGCCTCAATGGCACGTGGAGGCCTGCCGATGCCCGGGAGGCCCAAGGGAGCCGGGCGCGGCCCTGGGCAGTGCTTGGCTCTTCTGCTGAGGAGAACGACTTTTAGGCTAACGGCACGGAGCAAAAGAAGGCAAACCCCTTGCCTTGAGTTGGCTGGGGGACGCCTGCTCCAAGTGCCCTCGAAGAAGGGGCCTTGGAAGGCGGGGGAGGACGGCCCTGGCCTGGAGCCTCGAGCCCCTGGGAAGGGAACACTGGGGGAATGTGCCGCCGCGGTGGCTATCCGTGCCCATTTGGGGAGGATGGAGGTGGGGGAAGTTCAGGGAGGCCACTGAGGCTGGAGAGGAGGGAAATCTCTGGGGATGGGGGGGAGAGGCTGCCCCCCACCCGTAGGAGCTGTTCGGGCTGCCCCTCTCTCAAACGGTTCTTTGCTCACAGCGTGGCACAGAGGGAGGACAGATGGGAGGGCATGGCTGGGCAGAAGGCTCTGCTGGTGCAACGCTGGCAGCCTGCCCCGAAGAACCCAGGCAGCAGGGGCACGTGGAGGCCCAATGAAGAGGTGCCAGGGGCAAGGGGCTGTCTGGGCTTCTGGGACAGCCTCCACGGTGTGCGGGGAGCTATGCCAAATGCGCCTTGGCCAGCATCTTGACCAACTCCCCTCATTTTACGGAAGGGTAAACGGAGGCTCTCGCGGGGTGGGGAGGGGAGCTGCTCAAACTCATCCGGACTAGGAGGCCGCCGGGCAGCCCCCCTGAGGAGCCCTTGCCCCTTGTGGAGAAAGCGGGGCGGGAGGAAGGGCGGAGTCTCCGGCGGCCGCTGAGGGGGGAGGCGCTTCGGCCTGGAGTTCCCGCCGGAGCCGATAGGCGTCAGCAAAGGGTCGGGATGGGCTGCAGCGGAGGGGGGCGGAGTCACTGGGTAGCCTCACAGCCGCCCCCTCCGCCGCCGTCTCCGGCTTCTCTGCAGCCCGGCCCTGGGATGAGGCGGGAGGGGCAGAGGAGGGGTTCGCCCCCGCCCGCAGAGTCCCCCCTCTCGTTCTGTTCCCCTCTGGGTCCGGCCCGGCCGGGGGCTGCGGGGGGGCTGACCCACTTGTTCCTCGGAGAGAGGTGCTCGCGGTGGGGGCGGCCCTTCCACTGGACAAAAGAAGCCGCCTCAGCCCAGGCCCGCTGCCCGGCTCTAGAGGCGTCTGACCCGCCCCCTCCCGGAGGCCGGGTACCCCGAGCTCCCCCCGGGCTCTGGCGCAGTGAGGCTCAGGCGGGCTCCTCCGGCCCTTCCGCTGCCCCGCCGCGGAGTCTCCAGCCTGACTCCCGGGCGGAGGCTGCCCCCCTTCTTCCCCCCGACCTCCCAGCCTTCTGGGGGTGCCTCCTGCTGGGCGGAGCAAGGGGAGGGGCCGGGCGCCCGCCCCGCCCCCACCGGGCCCTGAAGCCTCTCCCGCAGTGGGGCGGGGGGCGCACGCCGATGGCTGCCGAGGTCGCTCCGAGCTCAGACCCCAACGCGAGCAGGACCAGGGAGGGGCCGCCGCTGGCGGCTGGGAGCCGGGCCGGGGGATCGGGGGGGCGGGCGGACAGCGAGGGGCGGGGCGTGGGCCTCGAGTCCTGATTGGCTGCGGTCGGCGGGCGGGAGCGGGCGAGAGGGAGAGTGCTGAGCCCGCAGTGTGTGCTAGAGGGAGCCGCCGGGACGGCGGCAGGGCAGAGGCCGGCCGGCCGCGGGCATGGGCAAGGCCACAGCCCCCCGGAGTGCGGCGGCGCGGGCGCGCTGTGACAGCGGCGGAGTCTGGCCGCCAGCGAGCCGGGAGCAGGAGGCCGGGGCGGGGCGGCGCTAGGCCGGCCGGCGGGCAGGCGGGCAACCTAGCTCGGGGCCGCAAGTGCTGTCCCACGGGGCCGGGCGGGGCGCGAAGCGGAGCCGGGAGCCAGAGGACGAGGAGGGGTCCCCGCCGCTCCGGGCGGCCCCGTCCTGGGTCCTACCCCGCCGGGCTGGCCGGAATGGCCGGCTCCCGTCCCTGCCGCCGCCGCCCGTGAGGAGCAGCCGCGAGGGGAGGCCCGGGCCGCGGGCGCCATGCGCAGGTCCAGCACGGACGAGTCTCCGTACCGCCGGAGCCCGTCCCTGGACAGCAAGGACGCGGGCTTCGCGCCGGGCACCTTCCGCCGCTACAGCGGCCTGTACGGGGCCAGCCCGGGGGGCCAGGACGGCGGCGGCGGCGGCGGCTCCTCATTCTGCCCCCAGGCCGCCAAGGCCCAGTACCGGTCGGCCAAGGGCAGCAAGTACGTGGTCTTTTACCTGGACCTCTCCTTCATCTTCCTCCTAGAGCTGCGGCGCTGCGGCATGGCGCGCACCTGCCTCCAGGGCGTCAAGTACCTCATGTTCGCCTTCAACCTGCTCTTCTGGGTGAGTGCGGGAAGGGAGGGCCCGGCGGGCCTGGGTTCAGGTTCCTTTTGGAAGGGCCCCTTTTCTGGACTGGCCCAGCCCCCGGGGAGGGGGGGGAAGGGCTCTTAGGCCGCGCTGCACTCCCGCCCCCTAGCCTGGAGGCAGCTGTGACCCTCCTCCCCATTTCCAGCCAAATCCTTCCCCCCAAGCGCCCTCCAGCCTTCCTCCCCAGCTTCTGAGGGCGCCCGTCTACCTTGGCCGGGCTCTGGGCACCGGGTCTCCTTTGGCTTCGCCACAGCCCCCGAGGGAGACGCTCAGGAGCCCGAGGCTCACCCAGGGCTGCTCGAGTAAGCATCTGAGGCTGAATTTGAACTCGGCTCTTCCCTGCTCAAGCAAGGCCTTCAGTCGGCAGCTACGTCCAGCTGCCCCCCGGCGGGGTCTAGCCCTCATCCTGAGTGACTCCCCCCACCCTGTGTCTGTCTCTGTCCTGCGGGCTGCTGGGGTGCGGGAAGGGTGGGCCTCCTTCCTGGAGGCCCCTCCCCCTCCGAATGGCCCTCCTGCCTCTGTGGCGCTTTCTCTTTCCTTCCACCTGGTCTCTGCCCTTCCCAGGGACTTGGCTAGGAGCCCAGCGCGCCCGCGCGGGGGACCGGCCTAAGCTCTGGTTCTGGCCGCTTCTCGGGGCATCTGACGGAAGCTCGGCGGGGGGCTCTCGCAGGCCGGAGCAGATGGAGGGTCTCTCCTGGCCCAGCCTCACTAACAGGCTTTGACAAGTCACGGCGCGGGCACCTGGCCTGATGGGGGAGGGGATGCGCCAGTGCTGCCTGTCCCTGGGCGAGAGGCGCCTCCTTTGTCTCTGACCCTTGGCCTCCCTCCCAGCCTTTGCAGTCCAAGCACCCAGCGAGCCCCGTGAGGGTGAGCCGGGTGGATGCTGAGGCCCAGAGGCCCCTCCCCGGGCCAGGCCGACAGTGCTGGGAGTTTCCTCGGTTTCCTGATCTGGGAAATGGGGCCGGGGTGCCAACAGTCCCTCCTTCTGGGTGGCGAACTCAGATGATGCCTGAGCAGGCCGACCCCGCAGCTATGCTGCTGGGCCTTTTAGAGAGCCAATGCCTGGGCAGCAAGCCTCATGCCCCCGGGAGTCCCCCTGAGCCCAGAGGGGATGGAGGAAGCGCTCCCATTGGCTGCTGGCCAGAGGGGTGGGGGGTGGGAGGAGTGTCCCTCCGGCACGTGTGCCATAGGTTTGCCACCATGGACCTAGAGGCGTGCCACTCTGCTGTTGCCTGCTCTGTAGCCAAGAGTTTTCACCCCCCACAGGAGTTTCTCTGCCCCTCCCCCTCATCCTGCTAGCAGTGGGGCACTGACCATCAATCTCGGATCCTACTGGCCCAGGGAGGGGCTGGACACGCTCAGCTGTGGCCTCGTCCAGCTCTTTTTGGGTCGCCTGTGTCCAGAGTTAGGAAGGTGTAGGTTCTAATGTCCAAGGCCTGGACCCCGACTGGCTGTATACCCTTGGACAAGTCCCTTCATCTTGGCTGCCTCAGTTTCCTCAGCTGTTAAATGGGCATAATAGTAGCACCCATCCTCTCAGAGCTGTTGAGAAGACAAAATGAGAAAACCGCAGGGCATCCAGCTCAGTAATCAGCACATAGTAGGTCTTATAAGTACTTGTTTTCTCCCCCCCTCCCCGCCCCAAGCAAACTCCTCTTGTCACTGTGTGCTGAGGCTGAGGAGGAAGAGCTGTGTGTGCAGGGCCAGGCCTTGGAGCCACCGGCCAGCCCTCAGGGTGGGAAGAGCCACGCCTCTTCTAACACTCCTTCCTTGTGTCTAATACGCCCAGGTTTGGGGGGGGGGGCGTCTCCTGGGGTTTTGGACGGTGCGGGGCTCCGTGATCGCTACCTCTGTTCTGAGAGTTGCCGAGTCTGGAGACGGGTAGGGAGGGGTGGCAGGTGCCCGGAGCCGGTGGAGGCAGGCCCGGCGTCTGCCTGGAGGAGGAAGGAAGATGGTAGAGAGGCTCGCTGGCCTCCAGTGATGCTCCATGTTTGCTGGCTCAGGCCGCAGGCCGCAGGTGCCACCACCGTCCAAACGGGGCTCTCTGGGCTGAGCCAGGGAAGGCGCACATGGAGGGTCCTCAGCAGGATGCAGAGCCTGGGGCTGAGTGAGGGCTGTGAGCCCTGGCCTGCCTCTGACTGACCAGGGGCCCAGGACAAGCCCGTTTGCACCTCCGTTTCTGTAAAATTGGGGGTTTGGACTTCCAGGTTGTGCTGAAGCAGACAGAGAGTTGTGGCCTGCGAGCCTGAGGATGCACATTCGAATCCTGGCCCTGCTCTGTAGTGACTGGCTGGAATCTCTGCTCCTCTCAAGGCCTCAGCCTCCTGATCTGTAAAACGAGGGGGGTGGATTTCGGATTTGCCGCCTCCGATCCCAGGGAGCTCTTTCGGGTTTTCTTTTGATGGGCGCGGGGGCATCTCCCAGAGCTGGGATGGAAATGGTGGCGCTCGAGCTGCCCTCTGGCCCCCATGGTCCTCTGCGTCTCCCAGGATCAGTGCTCTGGGTGAAGGGTGCAATGCGAGGCCAGCCATTCTGGGCTTGTCTCCAGCCGGGCCTTCTGGTCCGTGGTCACCGTCCTCTGGGCGGGCCGGCCCGTCTCCCACTCAGCAGGCCCCCCAGGGATGGACTCGGGTCCCGCCTCTAAACTTCCTCCCTCTGGCCGCTCGTGTTTGCTGCCTCCGAGGCTCCCTCAGCCCCCAGAGGCAGACCAGAGCCCTGCGTCTCCCCCCTCCCCTCCCATCGGCCTTTCTGATCATGGGCCGCTGCCCTCGGCCCTCCCTTTGCAGCTGCTCCGGCCTCCTTCCTGAGGCTGAGGGCTGACCCTCTTAGAGGAACTTGGGAGCCTCTTGTCCTGTCTAGGCCCGACGTGCCCCCTCCTGCGGCCGACCCTTGCCCACGCCTGGAATTTCCCTTTTATGCTGTGAACATTGACCGTGCTCTGGAACCCCTGGTAGGATGCTTTCTGGGGGAGGCCCAACGTGGCAGCTTTTATTTTTTGAGTTTGTAAAAATTCTAGTTTTCCCCCATTTGGAAACAAACAATTTTTTCATGGTGGGCTAAACACGCACGCACACCCACAGACACGTGTGCACACACATACACACGGTTCCAAGTCACCAGCAGCCCACTTGCCTGGCTCCAGTATCTGAACTGCCTTCTGCTTTCCTGAGGCCTTGGCTGTGACTCACTGAAAAAGCATCTCCTGCTCTTTCCCTTATGGCTCCTGGGCTCTCCCAGAGGGCATGGGTGCGGCAGGGACCCCGATTCCCCCTCGTCTGAGCCCCCCTTGCTGGCTTCTGGAGCCGCTTCTCTGCAGGCCCCGGATGGCCCCCCTCCGGCGAGGGTCACTTTCAGGTCTTCCCTGTTTTTAACCGTCTCAGAGTGGGCCCTGGAAGGCGGCCTTCTGAGGCCAGACTGGCGTCCAGCGCGTGATGGTCCTGGTTGTGCGGGCAGAATGTGGCTGTCTGTGTGGTGCAGGGCGCCAGCAGCTGCTCTGGGTCCCCCCTTTTCCTGGGGTTCCTTCCGGTGGCTGCTTTGGGGTCCTCCAGACTTTGTTCCCTTTTCTGTTTCTGTAAAGCCGCCCTTTGGGGGTCCTGTTGGCTCGGCCTGTCCAGGCGCCATCATTCGGGCCTAAATCTCTGCAGTGTTGGCCAGCACTCTCACCCTTTCTGCAGCCCCCCATGTCCCACCACACACGACGTCTGGGACGCGTGCCGGTGCCTAGAATGGGCCCCCCCAGCCAGGCCTGGTACACGCGTGTGCGTGGTTCCTGGGATGCCACATGGGCTGAGCCGACCCCTCCCCCATCCCCTGGGCCCAGGCGGGGCCACTGGCCCCCTTTTAGGCTTGGGGCAGCTTCTGCAGTGACCTGGGAGGGAGGAGGCTGCCCTGGGGGGTGGGGGCGGGGTCTGCACACGAATGTGGGGGAGGGGACAGGTTGGAGCACATTAGCCTGGCACCACGGTGCCCCGGTGGATGCAGAGGCCGACTTGGAGACGTCATCCCAACTCTGGGCCTCCCTCTGGCTCTCAGTGGAAGCCTGGCAAGGGTGAGGAAGGGTCTGAGGCCACATTCGCACCCAGCACCTCTGGCTACCAGCCACCCCTCGGGTTTTTGCTTTCCTGGCCGGCCGCCTGGGGAGGGAACCGTCTGTGTCCCATCGGGCCTGGGCCCATCCCGGGGCCATTGGCGGTTCTGGTTCCCTCTGGGCCTCTGACCCAGCCTGGCACCAGGTGGCCTCACTCCCCTCCATCTTCGGGGACCCAGAGAGACCTTCCTGCCAGCCAGGACCGGGGCTTTGGGGGCATTTAGGTGGCACCTACTGTGTGCTGGCGCCGCGCCAGGTGATTTATGCACATGAAGCCCACAGGCACCCTGGGAAGGAGGGGCGGGGCTATCCACATTTTACAGTTGAGGAAACTGAGGCAGAGAGAATCTAGGTGCCCAGGATTGGCTGGCGAGTTAGCGTCTGAGGCTGGATTCGAACTCCCGTCTTCTTGAGTGTGTGTGCGTGCACATTCCTGGGGGTGGCTCTGACCGGGGAGTCCTGCGTGTCTGGGCACAGCCTGGGCACCCTGTTGCCTAGTGAGGGGGTCAGGAGCCCCTCTCTCCCTTGTGCCCAGCGCCCTCCGGCAGGACCCAGAGGCCAGAGGAGGGCGTCCTGGTGCCCAGGGGGTGACCTCGGCCAAAGGGAATCTCAAAGTTCCCTCCCAAGCCGGGCATCTTTGCACCCCCCAGGCTGCTTGGCTCGGCATTCAGTGCCCCGATCTTGCCTCCTGCAGCTTCTGCACACAGCTGCCCGCCTTTCAGCCTCAGTCTTCCCATCTGTGAATGGGGATAAGAAGAGCCCTGGGAGGGGGCAGCTCAGCGGGTGGAGAGCCGGGCCTGGCTTCCAGCGTGGCCTCAGGCCCTTCCTGGCTGGGCCCCCTCTTTGGAGCCTTCTGAGATGGAAGTCAGGTGCCCCCCGACCCTCTCGGTGCTTCCCGTCACCGGCTCAGGCACCCCCTCCTCCGGGAAGGCAGCGCTGGACAGAGGCAGGCAGGGGCAGTGGGAGGGGGGCGCTGCCCGCGGGGAGCTGGAGCGAGGAAGCTACGGACGGCAGATCGGAACCCAGAACCTCGGCTCTCTGCCCCGACCTCTTGCACCTGCTACCTGTGCTGGGGCTTTAGGTGGGACCCTGAGGGGGAACCGCTGCACCCATTTCACAGATGGAGAAACTAAGTCCCTCTAGGGCCCCTGCCACACCCAGCTGTCTCTGCGGTCACCTGTGGGAGGGGGCGGCCCCCCATCAGCTGTGAAATGGGATCGTGGGCTTTCCCCCCACGCGTCTACCCAGCAGCTGCTGTGCCCAAATGGAAGTTCTGCCCCCCGGCAGGGCATCTGGGGGGGCACTGGCACGGGGCACGCCCGCCTGACGCCGCTCCTCCTCCTTCTCTCCTCCGCTGACCCCAGCTGGGAGGATGCGGCATTCTCGGAGTGGGCATCTGGCTGGCCGTGACGCAGGGCAACTTTGCCACCCTGTCGCCGTCCTTCCCTTCGCTCTCCGCTGCCAACCTGCTCATCGTCATGGGCACCTTCGTCATGGCCATCGGCTTTGTGGGCTGCATCGGGGCCATCAAAGAGCACAAGTGCCTGCTGCTCAGCGTGAGTGCGGGGCGGGCACCGGGCGCGGCGGGCACCCCCTGCCCGCCGCGCCCCAGCCTGACGGCCGCCCGCCTCTCCACAGTTCTTCGTCATGCTGCTGACCGTGTTCCTGCTGGAGCTCGTCGTGGCCGTCCTCTTCTTCGTCTACACGGACCAGGTGGGTGGCCCGGCCTCGAGAGGGGGTCCTCGTCGGCGCCTCCCACGTGCCCAGCGTGTGCCAGGCCACCGGCCTCGGGGGCTTCTGGCCCCACCCCGCTGCCTCCAGAGCCCGGCTCTCCCTTTTCCCTGGTTCCTCATTCCCCCGGGGGGGTGCTCCGTGGTGGAGAGGACAGCAGAGCCAGCTTTGACAGATGAGGAAACTGAGGCAGGCAGTGTCAAAGCAACTTGTCCAGGGTTGCGAGGTAGGATTCAAACCCAGGTCCTCCTGACTCGGTCTTTCCTATCGCCTCCCTCAGGAGCACATGCGTCACCCTGGAGGGAGTGCCCAGAATCAGCAGCAGGGCCCGGGGGACCCCAGGTAGTTTGTGGGGTCCCCTATGTGCCACCCTGGGAGGTGAATGGGGAGCCCCCAAGGAGACCAGCATAGGGCGGCCTGCCAGGGAGAAGGCACTAAGGGCGTCCCCTGTGGCACCTGCCAGAGCTCTTCACAGCTGCCCCCCCCCCCCATGGGCAGCCGCCGTTAAGCGGATCCTCTTCTCCATTGAGGAGGACAACGGGCTGTACAATTCCCAGAGCCCCCCCCATACCCCCCTCCCCGGCTCAGCATGGCCCATCGACACCTCCCTTCCCCCTCCCCCAAGATGGCTCCGCAGCCCCCCAGTGTGGCAGTGGTTCAGCCATTCCTCAGCTGCTTCTGGCTGACCACGGGTGGCATGGACACTGGGGCGGTTCACCATTTTCTTCTCCAGCTCATCAGACAGATGGGGAAACAGAGGCAAGCAGGGTTCTAAGCAATATGCTCAGAGTCCCAGTAAATAGCTGATCTGAACCGAGGAAGAGAAGGTTCCACCCGCTGTGCTGCCTAGCTTCTCCCCATTTTACAGGTGACAAAACTGAGGCCCGGAGAAGGGGGGCGAGCTGTATAGCCAGGTCATGAGGCCAATGAGGACCAGCTAAAGCCAGTGAGCCTGGCCAGACCTCATCAGTGGAGATAGAGCAGCCAAGGGAGGGGCCCACGGGGGCCTGGGCTGCCCCGGAGCCGGAGGTGACCATGGGCTGGACTCGGTGTCATTGCCGGAGCTCCTTCCCCAGGCCTGCCCCCCACCCCATGCCAAGGGCTAACAAAGGCCAAAGCCAGGCCCCACCTGCAGAGCTCCCGGGCTAAAAGAACGAGGAGCTGACAAGCTCCGGACAGTATAGACCGAGCCTGTCGCTGGCGCCTGCCCTTGTTAATGGGTGCTGCAATTCGTGGGGGTCAGAAGAGGCTTCCTGTAGAAAGTGGGCTTAGGGAAGGAGGCCTGGAGAGAGATGCCAAGGGAAATGCCCAGGGTGGGGGTGGAGCAGCCAGGAGGCCGGGGCCCTGGGTCCGAGAGGTTGCGAGAGTGGGGGGCAGGGTAAGGTGGAGGAAAGCTGGAAAGGTCAGAAGGAGACTCACTCTCCTCACCTTCAAAATGGGCTAATGAGCTTTTGTAAGCCTTGGGGGATCAGGGCAAGAGGGCTCGTAGCCCCAGCGCTAACGCCAAGTCCAGCATCCAGAAGGGGCTCAAAGGATGGGCCAAGGAGGAGCCCTGCCTTAAAGAGCGGCCAAAGTGGCAGGGACACAGCCAGAAAAAGAGGACCCCAACCTGGGGACAAGCAAAGCCTCAGAGAAAAAGGCCGACCAGACATGAGCCCAACGAGAAATCCGGGAGGAACGAAAGGAAGAGAGTTTTAAATAGAGAAAAAAAAATTGGAAAACCCAAAGGAGAGCTATGGAGGAAAGATGAAAAGAGGATGAACGGCTTGGGAAAACAGATGCAAAAGCTCACTGAAGAAAATAACTTATTGATCATTAGAAGTGGCCAGGAGGAAGCCAATGACTCCATGAGACATCAAGAAGCAATAAAATAAGGTCGAAAGTCTGAAAAAATAGGTGTGAAATATCTTATAGGAAAAACAACTGACCTGGAAAACTGATCGAGGAGAGATAATTTAGGAATCATTGAACTACCTGAAAGCCATGACAAAAGAAAAAAAAAAAACGAGCTTGGACATTGCATTTCAAGAAATTTTAACGGAAAATAAGCCAGGCCTCTTAGAACCAGGGAGCAAAGTAAAAATGGAAAGGATCCACCACTCCTAGCTGTATGACCCTTGACAAGTCACTTAGCCCCAGTTGCCTAGTCCCTTGCCACTCTTCCTTCTTAGAATCAATACAAAGACAGAAAATAAGGATTTAAAAAAGCCTCTGGGGGGTAGCTGGGTGGCTCAGTGGATGGGGAACCAGGCCTAGAGACAGGAGGTCCTAGGTTCAAATTTGGTCCCAGACACTTCCTGCTGTGTGACTTGACCCCCATGGTCTAGCCCTCACTGCTCTTCAGCCTTGGAACTAGTACACAGAATTGATGCTAAGATGAAAGGGAAGAGTTAAAAAAAAAAAAAAAAAACCACCAGGCACCTCCCAGGACAAGGAGAAAATCTTGCAAGCAGCCAGAAAGGAACAATTCCCATGTCCTGGAGCTCCAGGCAGCAGTGGGCATGGGCAGGAGACCCATGTTCTTTCCCACCCCAGAGGCTTGCCCCCAGGGTAATTGGACCCAGGCACCCCCAGCCTGGCACTAGAGCCTCAGCAACTCTGTCTCCCTCTGCCCTTGGAGGTGCCAGTGGTCCCTGGCTCCCAGCATGGCCCTCTGTCACAGGCACAAGTGAGGTTCCTTGGGGTGACTAATGCCTGTGGTTCTTGGGTATCTCGCTCCAAGGGCACAACCATTCTGTCTGGTGCCCGTTGGACAAAGCTCTAAGTTCTGTTCAGTCAAAGGGAGACAAATGTTGGTGCCCATTGGCATGGAGGGCCCTGGCAAGGGGGTGCCACCTGGTGTGCTGGAGGCCTTGGCCTTCGACGCTGTCGAGGCTGCCTGGGGGCTAGCGTCCAGCCAAGGCTTGACTCCCCCTTGGTCCAGCCTGGGGGAGATGCCCCTCCATGCTGTGCCCAGAGCCTGCCTGCCTCCACAAAGAGGCCCCGTACTTGGCCTTGACCCCAATAGAGCTGGAGAGGGGCTAGGGGGCCTCCTGGGTCCCTCCTGGGGACTCGCCATTGTGGCCTGAGGCAGGTTGAGCTTTACGGTGGGCGGATGTGGACTCCCCTAACTCTAGGGGGAACCCCCTGTGGGCAGGGCCTGCCTCAGTCTGCGTGTGAGGAAGGGACGTATTTAATAGGTCCCCCTCCACCGTCTAACGAGGGGGGCTTCTGCTCTGCTTCCTCCGCAGATTGACACGTACGCCCAGCGAGACCTAAAGAAGGGGCTGCACTTGTATGGCACGGAGGGGAATATCGGCCTCACCAACGCCTGGAGCATCATTCAGACGGACGTAAGCCTGCTGCCAGCCCTCATGTGCCTCCTGGGGGGGTCTCGGTTTCTCTTGATGTTTTTATTTTATAAAGCCTTCCATGCCACCTGAGTGCTGGCTCAGGGGCAGAAGAGTGGTCAGGGTCAGGCAGTAGGGGCTGAAGTGACTTGTCCAGGGTCACCCAGTTGGGAAGGGTCTGAGGTCAGATTGGAACCCAGGAGCTCCCGGTGTCCAGAGCCCCCCGTCCCACTCACTGCTGAGGGTGCTTTTGTTGGGACGTTCTGGGCTCTCCTCGGGGTTCTCTGTGGCCCACAGGCTTGTGGGGGTTCTGGGAGGGGAAGGAGCTTCCTGGCCCAGAAGGCTGGAGGGGACCCCTCTGCTCCCCCAGTTCCGGTGCTGCGGGGTCTCCAACTACACGGACTGGTTCGAGGTCTACAATGGCACGCGAGTGCCCGACTCCTGTTGCCTGGAGTTCAGTGACAGCTGTGGCCTCCACTCGCCGGGTACCTGGTGGAAGGCGGTGAGTCCAGGGCTTACCCATAGGTTAATCCTGCAGCCTCCCTGGAGGCGGAGGCCCAGGGGAGGGTTCTGGGCTGAATGGTCAGGGTGGGACGTGGGCATCAGAGGGGCTTCTGACAGGTCTTTGTTCTTCTCCCAGCCCTGCTACGAGACAGTGAAGATCTGGCTTCAGGAGAACCTCCTGGCCGTGGGCATCTTCGGGCTGTGCACGGCGCTGGTCCAGGTGAGTCGCTAAGGCCCCAGCTCCAGGCCGGACATTGCTCACGCTGAGGGAACGGGGGGTGTCTGCACTCATTTGGGTCCCCAAAGGCAGCGGCCCCCTGCACTGCCCCCTCCCCAGACAGACAGGAGGTTCCCTGAGAGCAACTTAGCTGACACAATGGGGAAACGAGGCCGAGAGAGGGAGCAGGACTTGCCAGGGTGGTCCAGGGACGTGCTCAGATTCTTGGGCGCCTTTGCTTGCTGAACAAATTGGTGAATTGGGGGGAAGCTAGGAAGGAGATGGGGTGGGGGGGCTCCCAGGAAGTCACTAGCCCACTATTTATTTGGGGCTCGTCCGGGCCACGCATCAACAGGAAGGAGACAGTCCTTGTCCCCAGGGAGCCCTGAGGGAGCAAGCTTACCCCCGTCCACCTCTCCTGTTTCCATAGATCCTCGGCCTCACCTTCGCCATGACCATGTATTGCCAGGTGGCCAAAGCGGACACCTACTGTGCGTAGAGCCGGCCGGCAGTCCACTCCCTGCTTCTTCCCCAAAGGACAGGGGAACCTTCCCTTCATGTTCATTCACCCCACCCATTTCCCCTCATAAACGGCTTCATCCTGCTATGCCCCAGAGCCTCTCAAGCCTGAGAACAAAGTGGAGGGAGGAGGCAGAAGATGGGAGCCCCAGGGGGCCCCGTCTGCCCAGAGGGAGGCCATGTCCCTTCCCTGGCCACCCATTGGGACCTTTGGGGCAGTGGGGGGGCCCAGGAGGTAAGCGAATCCTGGCGGGAGCCCCTGGCTCTTCCTAGCGAACATTCCAGGCCAGACTCCAGGCCGGAGGTGGCCCTCAAGGAGACTCATCTCCCTCTGCGGACCCGGGAAACCACTTTTGTGTTTGCAGATTTGTCTTGACTTCAGTAAACCGTTGTGCGTGCCCAGCAGCCCTCTGCTCTGTTGTCCGACTGTCTGCTAACCTACCAGGGCCAGGTGCGCACAGGACGGGGTGCCCAGCTGGGCTTCTAAGAGCATCGCCTGCTCTGGCCTCCCTCCTGTCTGAGAACAGCCGTTGAGCTATGTGTGGGTCCATGCACAGGAAGAATGCTGGCCCGGGGCCCAGAGACCAGCCAGCCGGGCCCGGCAGCTCCTCTGGGCAGAGCTGAGGAGGAGCAGGCAGAGTCGGGAGCCTGGAGGCTGGGCCTCTGAAGCCAAGAAGCAGAGCCATTGGGACCAGGGCTGGAAGGGGCCAGAGACCACCGAACTCAAAGCCCTCCTCGTGAGATGGGCAAACAGGTCTGCAGAGGGGAAGACAGAGCACGTTCAGGGCAGAAACAGGATTAGAACCCAGTTCTCTTGGCTCCTGGGCCTGGATTGCCCTGTGGGGCCTTCCATGGCTAGAAGGGCCAGGATGAGAGCCTCTCCATGAGCCCCAGGGGCATCTCTGCCCTCTCCAGAGCCCATCCGTGGTCCCCGCTTGGGGAGTTTGCTCCCTCCTGACCCTCTGCCAATTGGAGGCCTGGACTCCGTGACCCCGAGTCCCCAGACAGACCTCCAGGGCTCTCCCAGTGATGGAAGCAGGCGTGAAACCAGGAGGCTCCATGGTGGCCTGGGGCACCCCTGCCCTACCCCCTCAGGAAGGGGCTTCCCCTGGCCAGGACTCCCCGACACTGGCCTGAGGGGGGGAGGGAGGCAGGTTAAACCAGAGGCTCCCAAGGACGAGGTTGGCCCCTTAGTCTGCCAGACAAGACCAGGACAGCCAAGGCGAGGAGCTCCTGCTGCCCCGTGGGCGCAAACACTGGAAGTAAAGTGAGGTGCCCCTGCCCTGTGGATGCAAGCATGGAACCCAGGGTCGTGCCCACCAACACAGGCTGGCCTGCCAAGCTTCTCTGCCGAGTCCCTGAAGGGGCAGGACTCGGCTCCTTGGCGCCCGAGGTGCCCCTAGGACCAGACTGTGCCCATGGGCTCGGGGCTCTCCCGGGGGTGCTACGAGTTGGCTGATAGTCATCGCTAACCTCCTAGCCTCCTGCCTGGGCAGCCCCTTAGGAGACCCACTGGGTCCCCTCGGCCATCTCCCTGCCAGCCCTCCAGACCTCCCCCCCCCCGGTGGCCGCTGGGCACCCTGGCACCTGCCGTCCCTCTGGGTGGCGACGCTGCAGTGGAGGGAGATTGGATTCTTCCCTGGCTTTGAAGGTGGGAGAAGCCTTGGAAGCTTAGTCAGACACGGGCAGCCCTCGACCGTCTCCTCAGCCTTGCCTGGTGCCCCGAGATGCCAGCTGTAGAGGGTGCCCACTGCCCTTGCTGGCTGTACCCTCGGGCCCTTCCCCTGTGGGAAAACCTACAGAGCAGACAGCGATCACCTCGCGGGGGCCGCTCAGCTCTGAGCTCTGCCTTTGGGGGTGCTGGGCCTGCAGACGGGGGGAGCGTGCCCCGCTCTGGTCCTGACCCCTTGTGGGGCTCCCGAGGGTGGGGGAAGAGCGGCCAGAAGGCCAGAGGCCGTCCCGGGTGGGGTGTGACAGTGGTCCCCGGCCATCCCTGCCCTGCCACCTGGCACAGGCGGGCTCTGGCGAGCACGGAGGACGCCGCTGCCTCCCCGCTTGGGCTGGAGCCCCCAGGCTGAGGGGCAGCGAGGAAGGCAGCCTTCCTCCTCAGCTCCCCAGGAGCATCCCGGACCAGAAGTCATGGAGGCTGGCGTCGCGTCCCCTTCCCTTCGTGGGGGGCCGGGGGGCCTGGGACCCCGCGTCCTCGGCCCCTCGTCACCAGGTGGTGACTGTCAGGGGCTCCTGGAGAACGGGGCGAGCCTTCCTGCTTGCACCCCCTCCTCTGGGCACCCTCCAGACCGCGGGACTGCTCTGCGGCCGGGCAGATGCCCCCCGAGTGGTGCCCGGTGTCTGCAGTCTCCCCACGCCCACGTTTTGTCTGACTGGCACCGTCTGTGGGCAGCCCGCTCTGCAGCTTTTGGGCTGGTGCCAAGCCCTCAGGCAGAGTCTGGCAGCCTGGCACGAAGCGTCTTCTGTCCCGTCCCCAGGCGGAAACGCGGCCCAGCGGGGCCACCAGCGCAGCCCGGCCCCCCTCAGCCCCCCGGGCGGGGCTCAGAGCAGGGGCTGGCTCGGGGCTCCCCCAGGCCCTCCGGGCAGCCTGCGTGGGGGAGCTGCTGCCCAGGAAGGAGCAGGAAGGGCCTGCCAGGCGGGGAGCCAGGAAGCATCCCCCCCCCACGGCCTCCACCCAGGCCCGAAGCAGGAACCCAAGAACCCGGGAGCCGCGAGAGGCCAGGAGCAGGCGGGCATCGAGAGGGCTTTAATCGGTGTCGGGGCCAGCCCGGCCGGGGCCCGGGGCGGGCCAGGAAAGCCCAGGGGTGCCCGGGGGGGGGGGGGCAGCTCTGCGCAGGACTCCCGGCACCCCCGAAGGTCCGGCCTGGGCCGTGGAGGGCGAAGGCGGCTCAGAGCAGGTCGTAGAAGTAGTCCAGGCCTTGGCCCAGCTCCCAGATGGCGATGCCGGTGCCCAGCTCCCTGGCGAGGTCCAGCCGCAGCTGAATGGACTGGAGAGGGAGCAGCCCGGTGAGGGGGAGGGGGAGGGGGAGGCCGCCCCCAGCCCGCCGCGCCCCCCGCAGGCCGCCTCACACCAACCTACCTTTAGGGTCGGGAAGAAGACGAAATGCCTTTGGCTTTTGCTCCTGAAAGACAATTGGGCGGGGGAGGCCGAGACTCGAATCCAGAGCGAGGCCCCCCCCCCCCAGCCCCTCTGCTTGGCGGGACTGGTCCTGGGCAGCGCGTCCCATCTACGGGGGTGGCCAGAGCTCGCAGCCCCCAGCTTGAGGGGGGCCGGGGGGGCCAGGGCGTGGTTCTGGGGGGGCCCGAGGGGGCCAGGGCATGGTTCTGAGGGGGGGCCTGAGCGTGGTTCTGAGGGGGGGCCCGGGACACCCCTTCTGGAGAAGAGACAGCTTGGGTGGGGGCTGAGCCTTCTCCCTGGCCTCAGGGTAGCCGTGGCGGTGGGAGGGGGTCCCCTGGGCTGCCCGGCGGCCTCCCTCCCTCGCCCAGGACTCACTTCTTGTACTCGAAGTAGTGCTCGGCGGCCTCGGGGTGCCACAGCATCCTGGGCTTGTGGTCTTTGAGGACTCGGATGTACCTGAGGAAACGACAAGCCCCCCCGACGGGCGTCAGGCGGAGCCGGGCGGCGGGTGGGGCGGCCGTCCTGGGCACGGCCCGCCTGACGTGCCCCCTCTTGAGCCCGTCCTCCCCCGGGCCCTGCACCCCCAAACCTCCCCCAAAGAGGGACACTTGGGGGCCCCCAGCTCCTGGGGGCTGCTCTGCCCAAGGGGCTCCCCTTCTCCCCGCGCCGATCGCCTCGTCTGCCCAGAATACCCCGACTAGCTTCAGAAGGGGCTGTCAGGCCGCTCGTCCCCGGGGCCGGCCCGCCGGGCTGGGCCACACGCTTCTCTCATGGGCGCCGAGGCCTTTGGGGGGCGGAAAGGCGGGAGGGGGCTCCGGGGGCCAGGACCGCCCCTTCCCTGTGGAGTTACCGGGGGACCCCCAACACAGGACAGGCTTCAGCAGCGGGCGGGGAAGGAAGCCGCGTCCGCTGCCGCCTCCGGGGCTCCTGGAGCGAATCTTCCCTCCGCTCGCTCCCCATAAGCGTCCCAGCTCGGAGGCTCTTTGGGGCCATCTTCCCGCCGAATGCCACTGTTGTGCCCAAGATGCCAAGGAGGCTCCTGCCAGCCCTGCCTCTGCCCAGTGCACGCAGCAAATAGGATCTTCTCTCTCCAGGCTGGGCACTACACACTGGGCACCACACGCTGGGCACAGAGCACTGGGCACCACACACTGGGCACAGAGCGCTGGGCACAGAGCGCTGGGCACTACACACTGGGCACAGAGCACTGGGCACAGAGCACTGGGCACAGAGCACTGGGTACATGCTAGGCACAGAGTGTTGGGCACCACACGCTGGGCACAGAGCACTGGGCACCACACGCTGGGCACTACACACTGGGCACTACACACTGGGCACAGAGCACTGGGTACATGCTAGGCACAGAGCGCTGGGCACCACACGCTGGGCTGGGGGAGGAGGAATGTCCTCCCTCTTTGGCCAGGAGGAGGCCCCGAGATGACAGAAGGTGGCGGCGGTGGGAGGGGGAGCCCCCCAGAGGAGCCCCAGCCGGCTGAGCACCCTCATCCTGCCGCGCTCTCTGGGGGTCTCCACTGGCCTCCTCAGGTCCGATCCTTGGCCGGCTCTGCCCGGGCACGAGCCGGGGGTGGCACTCTTGCCCGAGGGCCCTGCGGCGCCGGAGGCGGGGTGCCCAGGAAGGCCAACCTGTGGCTGAGCACGAAGCCCCGCGCGGCCGCCCCCACCTCCTCCGGGCCTCCTGTGCGCCCTCTAGTGCTCCGGAGCTTCACAGGGAGCCGCCAGGTCCGGTCGGGCCGCCCGGAGAAGTGGCCTCTCCAAAACGTGCCGGAAGAGGAGGAGTCTGGGCTGGCCCCCCACTTTGTGCCGGGAGCTCCCCGAGGGCAGGGACACCCCCAGGGAGGGCATCCAGCGGGGCTCTCCTGACTTTAGGCCAAGAGAAGTGGGAGAAGAGGCTGAAGTTTCCCGAGTGGAGGATGGACTGGAGGGGGGAAACTGAGGCAGGCAGACCCCCCCCAGACACGAGGGGATGAGGGTGGCACCCTGACTGCTCCTTAGGGCAGCCCGTCCAGACCCCACTGCTCTAGAGCCTGCGCCCCACCAGCCCCCCAACAAAGCCCCGAAGTGACTGGGCTGGGGGTGGGGAAAAGAATTCCTGCCAGGAAATGCCTGCGGGCACTGCCAGGGCTGGGCGCAGGGGGCCTTTCATCAGGGCAAGGCAAGGACGCCAGCCTCGGAGGTCTAATCTGGCTGACTTAAATGAAGCATCTCCGCCTCAGTTTCTTTATTTGGAAAATGGGGAAACTACTAGCCACTCCCTCTGGCCCTCCCCAGTGACCCTGGACGGCTGGGGCCCACGGGGCGCTGCGCAGCCACGGAGCCCCGCCTGACTCCCGGGGCAGGAGAGGGGCAGGGCGGCCCATAAGCCGAGGTGGGCAGAGCACCAAAGAGCAGCCCACATTCAGAGAGCCAGACGGGAGGGAAGGGCGTCCTCCCCTCCCAGAAACGCCCGTCCGTCCGTCCGTCCTCCCCTCCCAGAAACGCCCGTCTGTCTGTCTGTCCGTCCGTCCACAAGCCTTCCGGAAAGGGCCGGGATGCATTTGGAGCCCCTCCGGCCCCCACCAAGACACGTGCCGGAGCCAGCCTAGCCCAGGGTGGGCGCGGAGGCAATGTGAGGGGCCAGAACCCCCACTTGGAGTAAGGCCCCTCCCCAGGGTCCCCCCAAGTCCTGGAAGCACGGGGATGACGGGCTGCCCCCGAGGCTTCTGGCCTCTTTCCGGCCTCGGGGGGCGGCCAGACCCGTTTCACTCAGACTGCTCCGTGCCTGGACTCGGAGGCCGTGCAGAGCCTGGGCCGGCTCTCGCAGCGCTCGGACCACGGAGGGCCCTCGGCCAGGACGAGCAGCCCCGGGAAAGCTACGGGCCCCGCCGTGTCCGTGCAAAGGCCCGGGGGCCTGCGAGGGCGGAATGTGCGAGCGTCCACCCGAGGGCCACGTCTGCCCCGGCCTCTCCTGCCATCGCAGCGTGGCTCGGTGGAAGGGAGCCACGGCGGGGACTAGACAGAACTGGACTGCAGGGCAGCGGCCAGAAGCAGCCGCCCCCCGTCTGCCCCAAAGGGCCCTTCAAAAGCCAGCTGGGCCGCCCCGGGGCCGGGGCCAGTGTCCGGGCAGACGGCTGGGAGGGCCGCACAAGAGTCCGGGGATGCCTGCGCCGTCGGACGGATGGACGGACGGACGAGGGCCGGCCCAAAGGGGAGGAGCGCTGAGCTCCCCTCCCTGGTGGCCTCCAGGCCCCCCGAGGCCCCTTCCAAGCTGCCGCCTGGACCCTGCACGGGGAGGCCGGGATGAGGCTCCGGGCCTCTCGTGCTCCCTTGCTGCTGCCCATCGAGGGGCCTTCGTGTGGTCTCGGGCAGCCTGCTGCTCCCTGGGGGCCCGCAAGGCCGGGGGGAATCGGCGACCAGGAGGCGCCGGAGCCCCTGCAGGCCCACAGCACCTTTTTCTGGCCCCCAGAGGCGCAGCTGTTCCCTGGGGTAGAAGCTTGCCCTCTCCCCGGGGCTCAGCCACCCAGCCCTGCCTGCCCCACAAGGCTCAGATCCAGGCCGGGGGATGCTGGTCCCCAGCCCCAAGTCACGTGGCCCTCGTCCACTGCCGGGGGCGTCCAGTCCAGGCTGAGCCCTGCCATTCCCCACGGCCCAAGGCCAAGAGCCGTGACCCTGGGTTCGAATTCCTCTCTGCTGCCGATTGCGGTCTGGGTCCCCTCAGGTTTCTGGGGAGCTCGGGGACCTCGCCGTCCCTGCAACTCACTCCTGTGGAAGGTCTTTGCTGGCCCTCAAGTCAGCGGATTCACGAGCCACTTCCTCGGAGAGGCCCCCTCGTACCCGCCGGCCAGAAATGTGGGCATCCTTTGACAAGAGCTGGCGCCTTGCGAGGGCGAGAGGTGGCAGTTTGGAGGCTGTGAAGAGGGGAGGGGACAGGAAGTGGCTGGTGACCCGCCTCTCGGCTTGGACCTCGGCTCTTGGGGGAGGGAGTAGCTGGCCTTCCTTTCCTGGCTTCTGGAGAGGCCTCCCCTCCTCGGAGGAGGCCGCCTAGGTGGAACACCGGGTCCTCCAGTGGAGGGTTAACAAGCCCTGCCAGGCTGAGCTGAGCACCGGACCAATAGGTAAACCTTTTTTAAACCCTCACCTTCTGTCTTGGCTAGGCCACGGGGTCAAGTGACTCGCCCAGGGTCACCCCGCTGGGAAGGGTCTGAGGCCAGATTGGAACCCAGGACCTCTCCTGTCTCTGAGCCTGGCTCTCCACCCACTGAGCCACCCAGCTGGCCCCGGGAGCAATATTTAGCGTGACAGGCTGGACATCTTCTCTACCCTCTTTTTACATTTCTCTTTCACCCTTTCTACGTCTTTGTAAATAAAAGCTATTAAAAGTCACTTTGACTTGAGCTATAATTCTTCAAGTTGGCGACCACCATCTTACTTTCAAATTCTCACGTATTTAGACAACCCCCTCCATGTGACTCCTTACACTCTCCGTGATTCCCTGGGGCCTTCCGTGTTCAAATCTGGCCGGATACGTCCTAGCTGGGTGACCCTGGGCAAGCCACTTGACTGCTGTCTGCCTCAGTTTCCCCCTCTGTCAAAGCGGGGATCATAATAGCCCTTCCTGAGGTGTCGGTGAGGGCCAAGGACATAATCCCTGCAAAGCACTTAGCACAATGCTTGGCCCAGCAGGTGCTGACTCAGTGTTCGCCCTTACAGCATCATCGGCATTTTTCCTACCACCAAGCGGCCTCAGACCCAAACAGGGCCCTGCCCTGAAGCCCCCTCTGGAGGCTGGTCCCGGTTCTGCCAAGGCTCTGCCAGAGCCCACCGTCTAATCGGAGGCTCCAGCGGGAGCAGGGAGGCCACGCCACTCCCCTCACAGCCCCTCCAGTACATGCAGAGCTGGGCCCGGAGCTGGCCACTCTCCGGAGCCCCTTTGGGCCCCAGGAAGTTCCTCCAGAGCCTGAACCTTGTGCGGTGCTCATTACTCCCAAAGGGCCCGGAGGGCAGGCAGGGCGCTGAATGCGAAGGTTGCTGCTTGCCCTCGTGGGGCTCAGCCTGGGAGGCCCCTCTTGTTGCCTTTCGAGGATCCCTGATCACCATCAGGCTGGGCCTGACCTCTGGCCAGGAGCACTCTCACCGTCTTGGTCCTAGGGGTCCAAGATCACTGGCTGCAGACTCATCTGGAGCTTGGAGACCACTCAGACCCCCAGATCTTTGTCAGGAAGAGCTGCCGTTGGAGCTTGCTCTCCACTCGTCTTCAGAATCAGCCCCAGCTTGGAGCCTGCTGAGACCTTGGGGCAGCCAGTTGCCCTGCCCAGCTTTACGGCACTGGCAATCCTTTATAGGAGTTGTGACTAATGTGTGTAGCCCAGATTCCTGGGGCATTCCCCTAGGGACTGATGGGGACTCTCGTCCAGCCTCCTCCGCTTAGAGCAGTCTGCCCTTATGTGGAGTGGCTATGGTAGCGTGAGCAGTGGTCATTGGGGGTCCCGGGGTGCCATGGAGAGGAGGACAGAGCAGACCAGGTAGGTGCGACTGCCAAGCTGGGCACTGAAGAGCCCTCTGCTCAATGCCCTGGACCCATGCCAGGCCTAAGCAGGGGCACCCACAAAGCCCAGGAGATTGGCAGAAGCTGCTTGGCGACACTTCCACCCCCGCTTTGTGTGTGCACTTTGGATCCTGGACGTGGGCTCCCCCAGACCCCAGCCCTGCCTTGCTCCTGCTCCTGGTCCTTCTGGACCAGGGACTACAGCCTTTCCCCAGAGCCCCTGCTCCTGTGGCTCACAGAGGAACCATTCTCTATAGCCCGCCAGCCAGAAGATGAGAATGAATCAAAAACATGGACAAAGCCACAAAGAGAAGCTCAGACTGGCTACAATCCTCACAAGAAATCCCAGAAGAGATAAAGACTTTAAAAAAAGAGCAAAAAAAATTTTAAACTAGCTATGGAAGAAAGATCCGAAAAGAAGATTAAGAGCTTAGAAAAACAGATGCAAAACATTATTAGCAAAGGAAATAACTCCTTAAAAATTAGATTTAGCCAAATAGAAGCTAATAACTCTACAAGACATCAAGAAATACTAAAACAAAGACAGAGACAGAAGAAAAATCAGAAAAAACTGGCCTGGAAAACAGATTAAGGCAAGATTATTTAGGACTCACAGGATTATCTGAAAGCCACAATCAAATAAGGAGCCTGAACTTTTTTTTTCCCCAAGAAATCAATAAAGGACAGACATCTGAGAACCAAGAAGCAAAGTAGAAGTGGAAAGAATCTAAAAGTCACCTTCTAAATGAAACCCCCAAATGAAAGCTCCCAGGAATATTATAGCCAAAATCCACAGCTCCTAGGTCAAGGAGAAAATGCTGCAAGCAGCCAGTAAGAAAGAATTCAAATATTGAAGAGTCACATTCAGAATCACACTAGATTTATCAGGGGGGCAACTGGTTAGTGTGCCAAGCTTGGAGTCAGGAAGACTCTTCTTCCTGAGTGGAAATCAAGTCATTCAACTCTGCCTCAGTTTCCTTATTTGTAAAATGTACTGAAGAAGGAAATGGAAAACCACTTCAGTATCTTTGCCAAGAAAACCCCAAAAGGGGTCATGAAGGTTTGGACACGACTGAAAAATGGACTACTGAGGAGTGGAGAGCTTGGAATATGATATTCCAGAAGGCAAAGATTGAGTCTTCGAACCAAGAATAACATACCCAGTAAAAGCGAGTGTAACCCTATGAGGGTGGAGAGTAGACACACGTGTTCCTGCTGAAAAGGCCAGCGGTAAGCAGGAAATCTGATACGCTAACACAGAAGGCGGCGAGCAAAAAAGTGGGCGCGACGGAGACATCGTGGCCGTGAGCTTCCATCTCCTGCTGGCTCCTGAAGGAAGGAAGCCAGGAGGCTTCCGTCTGGGCCAGCCCCGGAAGGTGAAGAGCCTCCATGCAGAGAAGAGCGGCCTCCCCCCAGCCCTGCCCCATGAAGGACCAGGAAGAGGCCACGTGGACGGGGAGCGAAACTTCCTAGCAGTGGAATGAAGCCTTGAATATCAAGGCATGCCCGAGGCTCGGGGGAGCCAGGAGGCAGGGCTGGGGGGCTTTAGGACTGCCAGAGACCTTCACACACATCCTGACCCCCATTTTGGAGGGAAAACTGAGGCCAGGCACTGGTGAGCTCTGAGGTTTCCTGACTGTAGGGAGGCCCAATGCCGTCCTCGCTGAGTAAAGGATCCGGCCCTGCGGGCATTTCTCCAGGCACAGCCGCCTGCTCCTGGGTGCGGGGGAGGAAGACTCGCCGAAGCACTTGTGAAGCACCGGCCGCAGGGCATGAAGCATTTTATGGCCATGATCCCACTTGGGAGGAAGGGGCTGTTGTTATCCCCATTTTACAGAGGGAAGAGCTGAGGCAAACGTGTGAAGGGACTCGTGCAGGAGTTATCTGAGGCTGCATTTGAACTCGGGGCTTCCTGCCACCCAGCCCCAGACATGTGGGCAGCCCTGACGTGCTCTTCCCAAGACGCTGGAGAAGTGGGGCAAGTTCAGCCGGGGCCCAGGAGAGGGCCCCCCCGTGCCACCCCCCCCCCTCGTGCCGCCCCCTCCCGCTCCTCTCTTCCCCCAAAGGCGTGTCGAGGCAAAGCCCTTCGGGGGGAACTTCCTGCCCCACCCAGTGCTGGGGCTCTCGCAGCGTCTGGGTGAAGAGTGTGGCCCAAAGGAGAGAGCAGAGAGCCCCCAAGGAGCCCTGGGGGAGGCCCAGCGGGGCAGGCGCCTCCGGGCACCCCCTTCCCCCTGCCGGCAGGCAGCCGGGCCAACTTCTCAGCCGTCCTCTCCCTGCTGGGACGCCCGGTCCCCTCGGGCCGCGGCTGGTCCAAAGGCCCGCGTGCGAGCGGCGCAGGACCCGGAATGGCCAGGGCGTCCCCCCGGGCTCTGCCCTTTGCCCCCAGCGCGGTGGGCACGGCCAGAAGAGCCGCCGGAAGGGCCATCTCGTTTCCTCCTGCCGGGGTCCCTGCGGCTGGCCCGAGCGCCTCCTTGGGGGAGAGCCCCGGCAGGAGCGCGCTTGGGGCCCGGCTCCCGGCGCGGGCATGGTCCTGGGGGCCGCGGGCGCCCCCCAACGTCTAAGGGGCAGCGGTGGGCACCGTGGAGAGACAGAAGCAACGAGAGGAGGAGGGAACTGAGGCAGAGGGCTGCTGAGAGCGAGGCTGGACCTGAATTCGGGGCTCCCTCCGCTGGGCCAGCCGGTGGTTGAAGTGACTCGATGAAGTCGCCCCAAAGCCCAGGGGGGGCCTCCCCAGACGCAGGGGAAGCCTCGGGCAAAGGGCAGCCCTAACGTTTCAAAAAGGAGCTCAGAGTAAGGGGGAGGTGGGGGCCGTGGCTCAGGATCGGTGAGGATTCGCACTCAGAGCTTCTCTGGGCCAGCACGAGGCTGCGGCCGTAAAGGACACCCGGATCTCCCGGCTGGCCGCGCTGGGCGGGGGGGGCGGCCTCCGTCCCAGAGCCTCCCCCGGCGCTGGACTTCTCCGCGAGCCCCCTGCCCGTCGGGCGGTCCTCGGCCTGAGCTTTTGGGGCTCAGCCCCATTCCTGGCCCCTGTGGGCAGGGCCATGTGTCCAGGAGGAGCCCGCAAGGGGCGAGGGAGCAGCTGAGCTGCCGGCCTCCCCTCCCCCAGGCACCCAGCGGCGGGCGGCGCCTCCTCTAAAGAGAATGGCGTCTACCCGGACGGGTCGCCCACTCGGGAACAGGACGGGCTCCCTTAGGAAGCTGCCCCTCAGGGGGACCACGCCGATGGGGGAGGGGGATGCAGAGGGGAGAGGAAGCCCCCCGAGTCCCGTGGGGAAGAGGGCCCGCTGCCCAGGCCAGGGCGTTCTCGAGGCGGAACGGAGGAGGGCCCGAACACCCATGGGGGGGCCGCGTCTCCGGGGACGAGAGCCTCGAAGGCCGACGTTGCCCCGGACCAAAGCCAGCCTTTTGTGCGCAGTGTGCGTCAGCTGCCCGGCGCCTGGGCAAGGGGGCAAAGGTGACCAGGCCCGAGCAAGGGGAGTGGAACAAGGGCTCCTGAGCCCAGCAGGGCACAGCGCCCGGAGCGGAAGGTCCCTTCTCTGCCCACATGAAGGAGGGCTTCCTGGAGGATGAGGCATCGGAGCTGAGCCTCGAAAGGACTTCCAGAGAGGATCGAGGCCACATCTGGGGGGAAGCAGTGACTGCTCTCCCTGGTCTGCACCCTTAGAGCCGGCCCAGTGGACAGAGCACGGGCTGGAGGGCTGCGAGGCACGAAGATCTGGGTTCCAGTCTGGCCTCAAACACTTCTTAGCTGCGCCACCCCAGGCGAGCCACTTCCCTCCACTCGCCTGTAAAATGGGGGGGCCCGACGCTGTCAAGTTCTCCAGGAAGGTGAGCTCTCCCGGGAGGGGTCAGACGTCCTCGAGGGCAGGGAAGATGCGGCCCCCCCAGAGTGGATGTGTGGGAAGGAATGCGTCAATGACCCCTTGGCAGAAGGACGACCCCCTCCAGGACGGAACCGAGGTCCCTCCCAGAGCGCAGAGCTCTGGACTCTGGACCTTCCTTAGCCGACTGCCCCCTCTTGGTCTGGGCAAAGCTGGGGCCGGGGGTGGGCCCAGAGTGGCCCCAGAAGGAGGGGGAGCCCGGAGAACAACAAGTGGAGAAAGGGCCTGAGCTGGAGTAGAAGGCGGGCACCGGGACGCTTGGGGCTCCGCGGACGGAGGGGCCCGGGATGAAGCCACCATTAACAGGAAAGTTCTCCCTGACCCGCTGACCCCAGGACGGAGGCCCCGCTCTCTCCAAGGGCTGGGTGTGGGCCTTGACACACGCTCTGTCCCAGCTGAGAGGCCTGAGGGGCCCAGACAAAGCTCGGGCCCAAAGGCAGCAGCTCCTTTCAAGGCAGCCCGGCCTGGATCCAGGGCAACGAGAGTGAGGCCGGAGGAGAGCACGGTCGGCGGTCCTCCACGTCCCAGCCTCAGAGCGGAGGCCCAAGCTGTGGCTGAAGGGCAGGGAAGGGGTCTTCCCTGGGAGCACTCTCGGGGTCTATTGGAACCACAGTAAGTCCGTCCCAGGTGTGGCCGGCCGTGGGGCGGTCTTTGCTCCTGTTCTTCATCTGAAGTTGTCTGTGTGGTCTATGTGCAGAGTCTGGCCTGCCAAGAGCCAGTGGGAACCCTCCGGGATAAACCGCTACGGGTCCGCACAGAGCCCCGCTGAGGCCGGTCTAAGCAGACAACGGGAGGACAACGTCGAGCCCGAAAGGCGGAGGGGCGGCCTGGGAGGTCGCTGTTCTCCTCTCCCAGCGAGGCCAGGCTGCGCGCTCCGCGGGCACTTGAGAGGAGACAGCCGGCGAGCGCCTCGGTAGCGCGTGGTAGCAGGACGGGAGTTTGCAGAGACAGCGACACGCTCGTAATAAGCCAAAGAGAAGCTTTTCCAACTGGGCCGATGGTATGGCAAGGCCGGCTCTGGCCTGAGCAGGTGGTCACCGCCTGGCCAAGTGCAAAAATGCCCATCCTGGGGGGAAACAGCGGGCTTGGTCATTCTCCAGGGGGATCGCCCAACCGGGAAGCCAAAGCCTTCCTAGTTTGCATTGCAAACGGTGGAACCCGAGCTGTGGTTCAAGGAGTTCCCTTCGTTGTGGAGCCGACCTTGGAAAGGCTGCCGTCTTTTCAGAGCCGTCGGGGGCAACGGCCCAGGAGGAGGACATCTGGACCCCACTGGCAGCTCTTAAAATGCAATTGTTGGGACCAAATACAGCCAGGGGGCCACCTCCACCGGCAGGCAGCCGCGCTGGCTCCCCCTTTCTCTGAAAAACAGCCCACTAAAGGTCAGGCCCTTCCCCATGAAGACTTGAAACAGCTGCCAATGCTGGCCCACGCAGTAAGGCAAGAAAAAGAAACCGAGGACAAACGTCCGTCAAGAGGAAGTCGAGCAGTTCCTCGGGGAGACGCTGTGGGACTGTTTCTAGAGCCCTGGAGAAGTGGCAGGAGTCGTGTCAGCCACAGAATCCGGCCGGAGGAGACAGAAATTGCACGCCAAAGAACGAGCGTCAGCCCAAGGTCCCGGGGTCCGCCCACAGAAGGGAAGCCGGGCCAATGCGGCAGAAAGGGTGACGCCACCCAAACTCGTTTACGAATTCGGTGCCCGACCAGCCAAGTGCCCAAAGAGTGACTTCCCAGAGCCAGAAAACCGCTCCTCCGTCGAAACAACGGACACAGCAGTGAGTCGAGCCGCGATGGCTCAGACTGGCGCATTTCCCAGGTCTGCTCACCCTGAAGAGGCTGCCGGGGGCGCCGAGCCCCGCCTGGCAGTGCCACCTCTCAGCCTGGCCCTTGGGAACAAGGGGGCTGGGGGCGCCCCAACGAGTGCCGGAGAAGCCAAAGGTTGCCCCCTTGACAGACTTGGGAAAGGTAGGCCGCAGGCCTCGCCTCTCGCGGCTCCCGAACCCAACCTGGCCTGACTGCACGGCCTCGGCGGGGCGGCCTCTTGGCAGGGACGAGCAGTCCGGCCACACGAGGGCGGACCATGCGGGGGCCTTACCTGTCTCGGAGGATCGGCTCCCTGGAGTCTGTGGTGGCCGAGAAATCCATGCCGTAGAAATTGAGGCCCAGCAGGATCTTACTCCGCCACTTGGAGTCTGGGTCCAGGATCTCGATGCAGTCTCGCACCCAGGACAAGGGGGCGTTGGGGCCAGGCCTGGAGCAGGAGAGAAGGAAGACGGGCCTTCAGCACCGGGCGGCCTGTCGCCCTCAGGATCTGCCTGCGTCCCCCAGCCCAGCCCCACGGCAGAGCCCGGATGTCCCGGGGCCTGGCCGGAGGGGCCACCCAGAGGGCCCTGCTCGGGCCGCTCACACTTGGCCCACCGCCTGGGGCACGTTTCCTGGCGTGGAGCGAGGGAGGGCCCAGCACTGGCTAATGCCCTCCTGGGCCTTCGGGATGGACGACACGGGGGGGGGGGGCCCAAGGGGCTCCTGGAGGCGGGCTCAGGCCGGGCCCCGCCCCCGCCCCGGCGCCCCTTCCCTGTGCGGGGCTCTCGACCGTCCCAGGCGCCCAGGCCAGCGGCCCCCCTCCCGCTCCGGCCCTACTCACGGCTCGGCAGCCGAGTAGTCGTAGGTGATGAGGCTGAAGCCGTCCACCAGGGAGCCCAGGTGGTCAAAGGCGTCTTTCGTGAACATCCCCAGATGGTCCTTCCTGCGGAGACAGCCGGCCCGAGGCTGAGAAGGGGGCGACTCCGCGGCCCTCCCCTGCCCTCGAGCGCCCCAGCAGAGGCTCTGCCCAAGGGCAGGCCCCCCTCCTCGGCCACCGGAAGCGCGAGGTAAGGCGCGACGGCCCTCGCCGCGGACGGCTGCCTCGGCTGCACCCCTGGGTGGGGGTGGGCATGCCCGAGGGCCCGGATGCCGATCCCTCGCCAGGGCGACAACGGGCACCACTAGATTTCACCGCAGATTCCTCTCGCCGCCCCTGGGGGGTGCCCGCCTCCAGAGCGCCCGTGGGAGCCCCGGCCACAGGGTCCAAGGAAAGGCTCCTCCGGAGAAGGGGGGGACGGAGTGAGGCGGAGCCAAGGAGGGCGCCAGGGCTGGGCCTGAAACCAGCAGCGAAAAGGAGCCCCAAGCCAGCTGAGCACACGGTTTAGGACACGCCTCTCCTTCCCCCAATTCCCAAATTGCCCCCCCCGAAGACGAGAGCCACAATCAACGCGGGGTCCCGGGGGTCCTGCCCTCCTCAAGGAGAAGCCGCACTCGGAGCCCGGCAGCGGTTGGGGACGGCCTCCTCGGCACGCTGCCCCTCCCATGGTCCGCCAGTGCTCCCTCCCAGTCACTGTGTGGCCACTCCCCAACTGGCATCCCCTCACTCTCCTCCCACAGCCCGTTCAGCATTGACTCTTTCCTTTTCCCATCACCAGGACGGTCCCGCAGAGTGCTTTGAGTCAGCGCTGCTCTGGCTGTTCCTGACTTAGAGCCGTTCTCCACATGGCCATTGATGGCCGGGATTGCTCCGCCTGTCCACTGGCTCTTCGTATCCTTTGGCCGAATTTGTCCCTTGAAGAATGGCTCACTTTCTTGTCAATTGAACTCAGTCCCCCTAACCTTAGAAACGAGGCCTTTGTCGGGGAAATGTGCTGCAGACCCCCCCCCCCCCCCCCCCCGCTTTCTGTTTTTCCTTTCGTTTTAGCTGCACTGATTTTGTTTGTGCAAAACCTTTTGAAGTTGATGTAAATGAAATCGTCCACGTTACTTCCACCTCTTCTCTGGTCCTGGTCTTCCTGTGCACAGATCTGGCACATCATTTCTTCCACGGTCTACACATGGCCTTGGGATGGCCCCCTTTATGTCGAAACCACACATGCTTGTTTTGAGTGTATCTGACAGATGGTGCGGTTTGCTGGTCTACACCTAGTTTCTGCCAGGATACTTTCAATACTTTCCCAACATTTTTTATTAACTAGTGAGTTCTTGTCCTACCAGCCAGGATCTTTGGTTTGGTGAAACACTGGGTTATTGTGTCCATTTGCTTTTGTGGATTCTGTACCTAATCTCCTCCACGGATCAATTCTCTACTTCTTTATCCCGTGCCAACTTGTTTTGGCAATTACAGCATCATAATTAATTTGCACAAGGGGCAGCCAGGTGGTGCAGGGCCTGGAGTCAGGAAGACCCAAGTTCAAAGCCAGCCATAGACACTTACTAGCTGTGTGACCTTGGGCAAGTCACTTAATCTCTGTCAGTCTCAGTTTCATCATCTGTAAAATGAGCTGGAGAAGGAAATGCCAAACTCATTTCAGGATCTTTGTCAAGAAAATCCCAAATGGGTTGATGAAGAATCAGATGGGAATGAAACATGACTGAACAACCAAAGCCCAAGTCCTTCCTTGTCAGGTGTTCTCCCAGGTTCCCTTGATATTCCTGCCCTTTTGTTCCTTTTCTCTCGCTCTATAAAGTAGCCCTTTGAGGACGTGATGGTACAGCACAGAATAAGCCGCTGACTTTAGCTATTGTTGTCATTTTTGTTTTGTTGGCTCAGCCTATCCATGATCAATGGATAGTTCTCCGCTGGTTTAGAGGTATCTTTGAAGAATGCTCTTCAACCACATTTACAGGTACTTTTGGCTGTCTGAAGTTGTTTCCAATAGAATCTCTCTCTGTGTCGTCTTGCTGGGTCTTGTTGGTAACATACAGACGTGCGGCTGGGTTGGGAGTTTGCTTGCATCCTGCAGCTTTGCCGAAGCTCTCGACTCGTTCTAGGGCTCCCTGGGCTAGCCATCCCCTCGCTGCTCAGGCTCGCTGCCTAGGACCCTTCCTTCGCTCCTTTCCTCTTCGGCCAGCATTTCTCGCGACAGCACCCTGGTCAGCCGCGCAGGAAAGGCTTCTGAAGCTACGCATTCCAAGAGGCAGAAAGGAGGCATGAGGGAGCCCGGCCCGAGAGGCAGGAGAGCCATGGAAGTGGCTCCAGTAGGACTGGCGGGAATAATGAGCCTTGGAAGGTCGGCTGAAGCTCAGGAGTGTGTTTTTGACCTCCAGTGCCGTGTTGGGAAGAGAATGTGGCCAGGAGGGTGGGGATGGGCTGGGAGGAGGGAGGGCCCCCAAGGGAACAGAGGAAAGGGGGGATGTGGAAAATGGTGGGAAGGGGAACTGCCCCGGTTTTCTTTCTTAGCATTGATTCTAAGACAAGAGAGCAGCAAGGACGAGACAAATGAAATGAAGTGACTGCTCCAGGGTCGTACAGCCAGGAGGATCTGAGGCCAGATTTAAACCTGGGTTCTCCTGACTCCAAGCCTGGTGATCTAGCCTAGCTGACCATGCATGCCCAGGCTTGCTAAAGGACTGAAATCAGGAGCTGGAGGGAGATTCAAGGGGGACACCCGGATTGCTGGAAGGATGATATTACCTTCAGCAGATGGGGGGACTTTGCAGGAAGGAAGCAAGGGAGAGAGGGAGGGAGGGAAGGAAGGAAGGGGAAGGAGGCAAGGAAGGAAGGGAGGAAGGGAGGAAGGAAGGAAGGAAGGAAGGAAGGAAGGAAGGAAGAAGGAAGGAAGGAAGGAAGGGAGGAAGGAAGGGAAGAAGGGAGGGAGGAAGAAGGAAGGAAGGGAAGAAGGGAAGAAGGGAGGGAGGAAGAGAGGAAGGAAGGAAGGGAGGAAGGGAAGAAGGGAGGGAGGGAAGGGAGGGAAGGGGAAGAAGGCAAGGAAGGAAGGGAGGAAGGAAGGAAGGAAGGAAGGAAGAAGGAAGGAAGGAAGGGAGGAAGGAAGGGAAGAAGGGAGGGAGGAAGAAGGAAGGAAGGGAAGAGGGAAGAAGGGAGGGAGGAAGAGAGGAAGGAAGGAAGGGAGGAAGGGAAGAAGGGAGGGAGGAAGGGAGGAAGGAAGGAAGGAGGAAGGAATGAAGGAAGGAAGGAAGGAAGGAAGGAAGAAGGGAGGGAGGAAGAGAGGAAAGGAAGGAAGGGAGGAAGGGAAGAAGGGGAGGGAGGAAGGAAGGAAGGAAGGAAGGAAGGAAGGAAGGACGGAAGGAAGGAGGGAAGGAGGGAGGGAAGAAAGGAGGGAAGGAAGAAGGAAGGAAGGAGGGAGGGAAGGCTCTTCTTTTAGAAAAGAGGATGAGGGTCCAAGACCTCAGTGGGCCCCCCACTGGACCTCAGAAGCCCTTGGAGACGCACACTGGAATTCAAGAGAGAAACTGGGGCGGGATCCAAGACTCAACTGCAAAGAGATGCTCAATGAGCCCCAGGGACCTGGCAGGATGCCAGGGGGCAGCGGGGAGAAGGAGAGAAACCAAAGCCCAGGACGGCCAGAGAGACATGTGTGAGAACTGAAGGAGGGAGGGAGTGTGAAGGGGGCCAGCCAGGCACGAAAACCCAGAGAGGAGGGAGAGGTGAAGCCAGGAAGAGGAGCTGGCAAGGGGGAGAAAGGCTTGAGAGGCCCCAAAGGCACCCGTGGGTGCCACCTTGGGAAGAAGAGCTCTGCCCGAGTGCTAAGGAAGAGGGCCAGACTCTGGGGACTGAAAAGGGAGGGAGAGAAAAGTGGAGCAAATGGCTGCTCTGCCTCTGCTCAGGGGGGTCTTCTGGAGGTTTCCCAGCAAAAAGTAAGTGGGCTGCAGTACTAGGACTTGGGGAGAAGCGCTAAGGGGGGACCTGCGGGGGGCAGAAGGGAAGAAGCTGATCGACGTGCCTGAGGAGACGGCTGATGGAGGGCACTCGTCTTGGCAAGGAAGAGAGACAAGCCAGCGGGGGGAGGAAAATGGGCACGGCCTCTCTGACTGGGGCAGAGGGGGGCTCCCAAGGGACGGCTTCAGCCAAGGGAAAGGCCTCTGGGTGCTCCTGGGATGTGCCTTTCCTTCCTTGGCGCACAGGGCCAGCAGGGCCCCTCTGAGGGCAGAAGAAAGACAAGAGAAAGACCTGGGTTCTACGGTCCTGTTTACGCCTCGATCCAGAGCGAGTCTGGACCAACAGGCTGCGGAAAGAAGATGGAGAAATCGTCGGATGGGCCGCCGTCTCGGGCTGTAAACTTCAAACACGGGGCCGACTCGTCCTCAGAAAGAGCGGAGTTCAAAGAGAGCCTCCGGTGCTTACTAGCTAGGAGATCCTGAAAAAGTCACTTTACCTGCCTCAGTTTCCTTAACTGAAAAATGTGGCCAATCACAGAACCTGCTTCCAGGGCTGCTTAGCCCAGGGCCCGGCTCGTCACGGGGTTCAGTTGTTTTCTGTCACGCCAGACTCTTCGGGACCCGGGCAGACACCGGAGTGTCCGCAGCTCACTTGACGATGAAGAAACGGAGGCACATGAGGTGAAGTGACTTGCCCAGGGTCACACAGCCAGCGTCTGAGGCTGGATTTGAACCCGGAAGATGAGTCATCAGGGCTCCACCTGGCCGCCCAGCAGACATCTAAGTACGTCTGCCTCCGGCCCCCCTTCAGGTGCGTCCTGTATTGTGCCACTGAGGGGGCCCCTGACAAGTCCCCCCTTGGATCTCCCCTTTGTTCCTCTCTGTCCCTCTGCCAGGGCCTGCCCCGGCGCCCCTCCTGACACCGCGCACCCGTCATGGCAGGGCTGTGAGTGGCCGCTGCGGCCTCGGGCGTCACAGCTCCTCCCAGCTGGCTCTGCCCCTCCCCCTCCTCGGCCTGCCCGGCCCTCCTCCCCTCACCGGGGTCCAGGAGCGCCCCTCGGCCCAGAAAGGAGGCCCAGGCCGGAGCAGAGCTGGGGCTCAGCGAAGGCCCAAATGGGTGCCCCCCGCTGCCTCGTGGGGCGGAGAGAAGCCCCGAAAACAGCTGCGCCCCAGAGGACACCGGACGGTGCCGGCCAACGTGTTCTCCCCCTGCGGGCACTGGGCAGTCCCTGCTGCTCGTGCGTCCTTGAGGGCCTCGGAGGCCACAGCGGAGGCCGGAGGCCCCCCTCAGAGCCCCCCGAGGCCTGACCAGATCCTTTTCCTCCAAGGGTGCAAGTTGAGGGCTGGGAGAGCGAGCGAGCGAGCGAGCCTCCCGCCACGAAGAGGCCGCCCAGGACGAGGCAGCGGCTCCAGAATGGCGGACCCGAATTCCCGGAAGAGGAGGAAAAAAAGACGGGAAAGGAGGCCGGAAGGAGGCCCCGAGGCCCCCGCAGCGCTGAGAAGAGTCAGGGGAGGGGGGCGACATGAGGAGAACCTTCGCGGAGGCCCTGTGCCAGCCCCAGGAAGGGAGCGTGTTTGGAGACGGCGCCCGGCACCGCTGAGAAGGGACGAGCCGTCCCGGGGGCCGCCCCTCCCAGGCCCTCTCCTTGGGCCCCGGCAGGGCACCAGATGGAGGAAAAGCCACGAAGCCGGAATCGGGCCTTTGCCACGAGCTTCCGGCTCTCCTGGGGAGGTCGTGAGGGCCTTGGGGAGACGCGGGCCTGGCGGGAAGGTGCCATCTGGTTGGGCCCCCAAGTGCTTGCGGATCGCTTCGAGGCAGCCAGCAGCAGACGTCTGTCTAGCAGCAGGCGGTGCCAGCCTCGTGCCAAGCGCTGGAGATGCCGCCTCCGCGCCTCAAGGAGCTCCCGGCCACCCGCTGGGCACGGCCCGGCTCAGGACGAGCCTTTCAACGTGGCGGTGACGAGGCGCCGTCCCAGCCGGAGCAGTAAGAAGGTACGAAGGCCGCCCGCCCTACTCACCCCGGCACGATGGTAGACGGGACCACCAGGATGGCCAGCAGCTGGGGCCTGATGCAAAGCCTCCACCGCGTGAGTGAGCATGTGCAGGAGCTCCCTGAAAACAAGAGGAGAGAAGGAAGGGGGTCGCAGCCCCGGAGTGACTCACCAGCCCCAGCCCAGGATGGCCGGCCGGCCTGCTTGCTTTCCTCCCTCCCTCCCTCCCTCCCTCCCTCCCTCCCTCCCTTCCTTCCTTCCTTCCTTCCTTCCTTCCTTCCTTCCTCCTTCCTTCCTTCCTTCCTTCCTTCCTTCCTTCCTTCCTTCCTTCCTTCCTTCCTTCCTTCCCTCCTTCCCTTCCTTCCTTCCTTCCTTCCTCCCTCCCTCCCTTCCTTCCCTCCTTCCTTCCTTCCTTCCCTCCTTCCTTCCTTCCTTCCTTCCTTCCTTCCTCCCTCCCTCCCTTCCTTCCCTCCCTCCTTCCTTCCTTCCTTCCTTCCTTCCTTCCTTCCTTCCTTCCTTCCTTCCTTCCTTCCTTCCTTCCTTCCTTCCTTCCTTCCTTCCTTCCTTCCTTCCTTCCTTCCTTCCTTCCTCCCTCCCTCCCTTCCTTCCTTCCCTCCTTCCTTCCTTCCTTCCTTCCTTCCTTCCCTCCCTCCCTCCCTCCCTCCCTCCCTTGCTTTTCTGCCCAGACGCTGCAGCGGGTCCAGGCTCCTAATGCTCAAACCTGCCCTCTTGCAATGGAGGGATAAAGCCCTGGGACAGACCCGCTGGCCTCCACCCACTGCCCTCCTGCTGCCTCGGTTTGGCTCTCCCAGACAGCCATTCCTGACCCTGGGGGGGGGGTGCCAGAGGACGCCTTCCAAGGTGTCCCCCCCCCCTATTCCTTCCAGCCATTATGGGGATAGGCAGAGGCCCAGGAGGCTGCAGGCCCTGCCCTCCCTTGCCCAGGGGCTCCCCCCAGGGCTCTCCTCTGCCCAGCCAGGCAGGCAGCCAGTTGAGTGCAGCTCCAGGGCCTGGGAGGGGGGCAGCAGCTCTCAGCAGGAGCCAGAACGGCGCAGGGGGGCCTGCAGCACCACTGGAGCCCCAGAGCAGGGCAGCAGGAGGGGCTGGCCGGCCTCAAAGAAACAAGGCTGTCCAGCCTCCAGTCTGAGGCAGGAGGCAGGCCCGAGGCAGCCTCCCCCAGGCCAGGCGAGCCCAGAGGGTAGAGGGCAGGCTGGGGAGCTGAGCAGGCCCCTCCCTGAGGCTCCCCACCGCCACCTCCTGCCCTGGGCATGCAATAAGGTCCCCCCCCAGGGCAGCAGCTCAGTCGGGGGCCTCCAGGAGGCTCCTCGAGCTCCAGCCCTTGGATCAGGCCCTCTAGAAGCCCGCCCGGCCCATCGGGCTCTCTGCCTCCCACAGCCCTGACCTACGGTTCAGCCATCCCGAGGCTGGAACCTTCTCGGACGGAAAACGGATGGACTGGAAGTGCCATCCCCCCAAGGCTGCGGCCCCTGGTCCCCTTCCTTTAGTAAAGGGTGCGCGCGTCTCCTGGGTGCCCCAAGGGGGCAGCAAGGACCCGAGTTCGAATCCAGCCTCGGACACTTCGCAGAGGGGCCTCCCTGTGTGATGGGGATAGCAGGGGGCACACAAGCATCGCAGCATCACAGCGGCTTCTGCCCCAGACCCTGAACAAGTCCTGCGCCTTCCTGGAGGGGCCTCTCCGCTCGGCCAGCTCACACTGAGGGAGGCCAGAGCAGGAAGTTGCTCAGCCTTGGGAGTTCAGAACCATAAACATGCCAAGACCCAGCTGCGGTGGGTACCAGACAAAGGCCAAGAAGACCCCGACGACATGAAGTTGTCAAGGTTCCAACAATGGTAGTAGCAGATAAGGGGCTGGAGGGGGGCCATCCATGCTGGAGAGTACTTAAGGCCCGGCCTTTCAGAAGCAACTTGGGACTCTTTGGGCTGAGTTCCCACTAGTGCGCACCAGTTCAATAAACGGCCCTTTCTTTGCCTGATTGCATTGTCCACGGGTCTTCCTTGGTGCTGGGTGAAATTCCGGACCATAACAACATCGCCCCCCCTCCCAGGACGTTCTGCCCTCCCTTGGGAGTGCTGGGCCCTCTCAGGCACGCCCACTGGTCAGTTCTGGATTCAAGTTCTGCGGCCGTGTCATCTCCGTTGTCCGCCAGGCCATGGCGGGCTCCGTCTCCCCGAAAGCAGAAACCAAGTCTTCCATGCGGACATCTCTGTGGCCAGAGGAAGGGGGAGAATGGCTGCGAGAAGGACAAGCGGCACCTCCAGCCCCGAGTGCGAGTCCTGCCTCGGAAGCCCCTGGGCTCGTCCTTGGTCCAGAGCTGCTGCCCCAGGCGTCCCCCCACACAAGGGCTGCGGCCTCAGGGTGTCCTAGGACCCGCAGGCCTGGCTCCCACGTTCTAGAGCCTCAGCCGCAGCCAGAGGAGCCCGGCCAGAGCCAGGGCGGAGCAGGACAAAGGGCTTCCTGAGGGCTGCCAGCGCCAGTGGCAGGAGGGGAGCCTGGCCAGCCCAGCTTACCCCTCCCTGGACATGATCTGGGAGCCAAGACAGGGCGGACCAGCGGACCAACATGGCCAGAGGTGGCCACAGTCGCCCTCTGGTGGCTGTTTCTCCACTCCTTGCCCCCATGGGACCACTGATACCCACAGCCCTGGAGGGGGTGCTAGGAGGATGCCCCGGTCTTTTGCTGGGCGCTAAGCTCACTTTTGAGGACCCAAAGGCATCCTAGAAATGAATTCTGAGACAGAGAGGTGTGGTGGGGAAAAGCCTTGGCCTCGAGTTCAGATCCTGCCTCTGAACAGAGCACCCGGGTGGCCTTGCGCAGGCCATTCCCTTCTCCAGGCTCATTTCCTGGCCTGAGGCGGCGCTGTGCAGCCTCCAAGCCAGCCTCAGCCTCGGGCGAGAAGGTGGCCGGGAGGGTCTTTAGAGCCCTCCTCCTCGGCCCGTTTGCTCTCCTCAAGATCTGCCCAGGAGGAGACCAGGAGGCCCTGCTACGAGGTCTCTGTATCTCATCAGTAAGAATGCCAAGAAGGGAGCCAAGAAGAGCCCACGACATCCACAGGCTGGGGGGCCACTTTCCAGGCCCCAAGAAGGCAGATGGAGGTGGCAATAGCAGCCGGGTCAGATCCTTCTGCAAAGACCCCGAGAAGGACCTCTGCAGACCAAAGCAAGAGTCTCTGATGGGACCCACATCAAAATGGCCCCGGGTGGAGAGGATGACGTCTTGAGGAAGGCCCAGGAGTCTCATGGGAGACTAGAAAGCCCTGCCTTGGTGGCATTGAAGACCGTCTAAAGACTGCTGGCTATATTGTGATGGGACAACAAATTTCAGGATGGATGGATGGATGGATGGATAGATGGATGGATGGACGAATGGACAGATAGATGGCTACATGGATGAATGGATGGACGGATGGATGGATGGATGGATGGATGGCTACATGGATGAATGGATGGACAGATGGATAGATACAGGAATGGATACATGGATGATGGACGGATGAATGGATGGATGGACGGATGAATGGATGGATGGGTGGATACATGGATGGAGGGATGGATGGAGGGATGGATGGAGGGATACATGGATGAATGGATGGATGGATGGATGGATATACAGATGAATGGATGGACGGATGGATGGATACATGGATGAATGGATGGATGGATGGATGGATATACAGATGAATGGATGGACGGATGGACGGATGGATGGATGGATGGATGGCTACATGGATGAATGGATGGACAGATGGATAGATACAGGAATGGATACATGGATGAATGGATGGACAGTTGGATAGATACAGTAATGGATACATGGATGGATGGATGGATGAATGGATGGATGGGTGGATACATGGATGGATGGAGGGAGGGATGGATGGAGGGATACATGGATGAATGGATGGATGGATGGATGGATGGATATACAGATGAATGGATGGATGGATGGATGGATACATGGAAGGACACAGGAATGGATACATGGATGGATGGACAGATGAATGGATGGAAGGATGGATGGATACATGGATGAATGGATGGACGGATGGATGGATGGATACATGGATGGATGGACAGACGAATGGATGGATACATGAATGGATACGTGGATGGATGGACAGAAGGGTGCACCACAGTACCGACGATGGTCTCCTGGGTTGTCCTCCTACCTCTCTGACCACTCCTCAGTCTCCTCTGTCAGATAACCATCTGTGAGAGACTCTCAGCTCCCTCCATGAGGGAAGGGACCGTGGTTTAGCAAGCATTACTTTCCCATCTAACCCCAAGGCCGGGTCTTGTATGTTCTCCACACTTCTAAAGGAAACAGATCTTGCGTTGGAGACATCCAGCAGGCAGGTGGGGTCAGGAAAGAGGTTGGGGCTGGCTATACATATCCGGAGGTCCTCTGCCCAGAAATATGAACGAAAGGCACAGAAGCTGCTCAGGTCACTGAGGGAGTGTACAGAGAGGAGAGCCTTGGGGATCCCTGCACTTGGGACGAGGGCCATCAAGGTGCTCATGGAACAGAGACCGGGCTCCGTGCCCACTGGCACATGCTTCAAGAGGGGCAAAGCACTTGACGAAAACTGTCTCACTGAAGCTTGAAGACAATCAGGTGAAGACAAAAGGGCCTGCTGTTTCCATTTTATAGATCAGGAAACGGATTCAGCGACTGGCGCCAGATCTCTACGCGTCTGGGGCCCAATGTGAAGCCCAGGCTTCCTGCCTGCAGCCAGCCGATTCCCCACTAAGTGGCCACCCGCCTCAGCTCGAGGCCCGCAGTCAAGGAGAGAACTGCTCTCCCTCTAGGGTCCCTCAGCTCCGCTTGCTCCGACTCCCCACTCCGAACTAAAGCGGGGCAGGCGGTGCTGGCAGAGACGGGCCACAAGACCGCCAGAGCACGTCCTTCTCTTGCCTACCTGCCACCCCCATCCCCAGCTGCCTCGCTGGAGTCTGCCCTCCTCGTGGCGTGGCCCCAGAGGCGAGCAGCCGGCCGGCCGGCCCCCTTTGGGAAAGAAGTCGTGGTCTGGGTCAGCTGCGGGCGGCTCCGGCCTGCTTCTGGGATCCAAAGGGAAGTCCTGCATTGGGCTTTCCAAGCCCTTCTCCGCTGGCTCTGCCTCCTCTGGACTCCCTGCGCACAGCACGCCTTGGCACTGCCCAGCACCGAGCCCCGAATGCCCCCCTTCCCTTCTCCCAAAGGCCGCTCCTCTTTGGTGCTCCCCTCCCAGGAGTCTGCATATTCCGGGAGAGGCCCGAGGGGACGGGAGGGGAGGCGCCTGGGCAGCCCCGGCGCTCAGCTGGGTGCCCGGCGGGCCCAAGGGCCTTCCTCGGAGACTTTGTGCTCCTCCTGGATTCAGCCCCTCGGGCCAGGGGCATCCCTCCGGGCTGGGCCTTCCCAGACAGCCCCCGACCACGTGGCCCCGCTCACCTCTGCTGCTCCCGCAAGGAGGGGCTCCAGACCTCCAGCACGTAGCCGTCGAAGTGCTTGCTCTGAAAGACCAAAGACAGCAGCAGCTCAGTGGCTGGGGAGGCATCGGGGAGGCCGAGGCCGAGTCTGCTCCCTTCGGCAAGCCCCCGAGCGGCGGGTGGTTGGAGGGGCCTTCAGGGGCCGCGGCCGGCCGACGCTTCCCCTCCCCGCTCGCGGCGCGTGGCTAGGAGTGACGGGCAGGCGTGGGCTTCCAGCTCTCCCTTTAGAGCGGACACTGGGCCCTGGCACCCTGTGCCTGGACTCCTGGGTCCTGAGCCAGAGGCTGCAGGCCTGAGAGCGCGTCTGTGCCGAGAGATGGGGGCCCTGACCGGGCTCAGGGCGGGAGCTGGACGGCCAGGAGGCTCCAGAGGCGGTGAGGACGGCCGCGGCAGCGAGGCCAAGTGGACGCGCCCAGACCCCGCTGCTGGAGGGCTCCCCTTCCCCACATTCCCCGCTGAGCCGGGTTAGCCTTCCTTTAAAAACACGCTGAGCTGCCAATCCCCCCCCTCGCCGCTCCCCGACAAGGCCGCCGTTTGAGAGATTCCACAGGGGCAGCCCTGCAGCTGGGGGAGACCCTCCTGCTTCTCCTCTTCCCTTTCATCAGTCCCCAGAGCCCTTTCCAGGACCGCGCTCCACGGCAAGCGCACACCAACGTGGACGTCCCCTTGGCGGCTCTCTGCCCCCCAAAAGCTGCAATAACTACCTTTCTACAGATAAACTCTCAGTGCCATCGTCAGGTCAAAGGGTCTGGCAGCTTCAGAGTCCCGTGGGCAGAGTTCCAAAATGCCCTCCAGAATCCTTGGATCAGTTCACACTCCACTTCGCCTACATCTTCTACATTTACCATTTTCCTTTTTTCAGTCTTATTAGCCAATCTACTAGGTGCAAGGTGGCACCTCAGACTTGCTCTAAGTAGTAGTGATTCAGAGCATTTTGATATAGCTTTGATCTTCTGAAAACTGCCTTTTTATTTTACTAACTGGGAAATGGGGCCTTTATCAGAGAAACTTGCTATAGAAATTTCCCCTTAGTTTTCCATTTTCCTTCTAATCTTGCATTGGTTTTGTTTGTGCAAAGGTCTTTTAATTGAATGTAATTAAAATTATCCATTTTGTTTTCCATAATACTCTCTATTTCTTTCCAGAAATGCTTCCCTAACCCACAGATCTGACAGGTAAGCTACTCCATGCTCCCTTAATTTGCCTTTATCACCCTTTATGTCTAAATCACATACCAAACATAACCATATCGTGGTATATGGTATGAGATGCTGGTCTAAACCTAGTTTCTGCCAAACTGCTTTACAGTTTTCCCAGCATTGTTTGTCAAATAGTGAGTTCTAGTCCCCAAAGCTTGGATCTTTGCATTAATCAAACACTAGATTAGTATGGTCATCCATTTAAAATAACTGTAGACAATATGAAATACCTGGGAGTCTATCTGCTAAGGCAAACCCAGGAACTATATGAACACAACTACAAAACACTTCACATAAGTAAAGATGAATCTAAACAATTGGAGAAATGTTTATGGTTCATGGATAGGCCAAGCCAATAGAATAAGAATGATGATTCTACTAAATTTACTTTAGTGCCATACCAATCAAACTACCCAAAGTTATTTTAGAAAACTAGAAAAAAATAGCAAAATTAATTAGGAAAAACAAAAGGTCAAGAATATCAAGTGGATCATCGACAAATTCCAAGGAAGGTGGCCTGGCAGTGCCAGATCTCAAACTGTATTACAAAGTAGCAATCATCCACACAGTCTGGTATTATTAGCTAAGCATTGCAAAGCTAGTTTTGTTTCCTCATTGCCTATTCCAATCCCTTTAGTTTCTTTTCCTACTCTTATTGCTATGGAGCTAGCACGTCCTAATCGGCAAATCAGTAAAATGCTGAGTAATAGTGATGGATGGCGCCATCCTTGGCTCCCTCCTGACCTTGTCAGAAAGGCTTCTAGCTCATGCTCCTGACAGAAATCTTGCTCCCAGTTTTCCATAGGCACTACTTGTCCTTTGAAAAGAAAGCTCCACATTTCCTGGGCATTCCAGCGTTTTTAATAGGAGTGGCTGTTGTACTCCATCAAAAGCTTTTTCCACACCCACTGAACCACATGGTTCTTGTGGGGGGTCTTGCTGCTAGGGCTTGCCCTGCATTCCTCATCGAAATCCCACTTGGTCAGAGAAAGATCTTTTTGAGAGAAAGCTGGCATCTCCTTGGAAGCATTGGATTTCATGTTTTTGGACCAATATTCATTAGGGAAATTGGTCTGGAATTTCCTGTCGGTTTTTGCTCTTCCGGGTTTAGGTATCAACATCATATTTGTGTGACAAAAGAAATTCGGTAGGACTCCTCCTTGGCCTATTTTCCCAAAGATTTTATATAGTATTGGCTTGGGACCACACCCTTGCCTTTAATTTTCACACCCTGACTTTAACTCCTAGTCAGCAGCGCCATCTACTGACAAAAGCCAGAATTGCAGGCAATTCAATAAATTGTGTATATATATACACACAATTATATATAACATTTTTTTCTTAATCTCCTAATTACCAGGCCAAGCAGCAGGAAAGCCTTCTGGCTTTTGTCCAATTGGGAACCTTTAAGGTTTCAGAATGCCTCCTACTCCTTATGTTCCTGGGAAATTTTCTTTTTCTGTTCCTAAATGTTATGACAAGAAATGCTACCATACAGAAAATAAAAGCTGAAATGCAGGCCAACACGCAAATTCAATTGGACAACTGCAAATGCTTCTTACATGGTCCAATGGCAAATGCTGACCCCATCCAAAACATGTCTAAATTTTACAAGCCTGTTCCTGAACCCCTACCAGAGGGAAAACCCTCTCCCCCCCCCAAATTGATAGGGAAGACCCTTCTCCTATATCTCAGTTGCAGAACTGCCTCTCTCATGCTCTGCAACACTTGGCTGACCTTACTTCCTCTGATCCTTCTCCTGATGACCCATCCTCTCCTGTCCCTTCTCCCACCCCAGGACCAACTTTAGCCTTGAGGAAATCTCCTCCTACCAAATCTGTTACTCCCTAAGCTGCCTCAGTATCTCCACCATTACCCAATTCCAATAAATTACTTTTTCCCCTTAAGGGAAATGCCCAAAATAGGGATGTGGTAACCCTATGACACCATATACCTTTGACTCCCCAAGAGAGAAAGAAATTGACATGCAATGTTCCCAGTTATGAAGAACTCTTTATAGTAACGAAAAAGATGGCTGACATATTTTTTCATTATAATCTGTCTTATAAAGATGTTGAAATTTTGCTCCAGGCTTTTCTAACAGAACATGAGAAAAATGAAGTCATTTCTCATGTCAATAAAGTCCATGGGCACAATGCAACACACTGGCCATCTCACAACCCTGAATGGGATTACAACAATTCTGAGGACTATTTACAATTGTATTGTGGTAGGGAGGCCAGTCTAACAGCAATGCGAGAATGCTCTGAAAACACAGAAAAATGGACAAAATTTAAAAACCTTAAGCAATCAGATGATGAGACACCCTCCAAATTCGTGGATAGGCTCACTGAGTTTGGGGGTCGGTACCTAAACTTTGATTTCTCTAAAGAAAAGGATATTAGGCAAATAAGGCAACACTTTGTCAACAACTCTTGCAAAGTGGTCTGGAATTATTTTAAAACACATTGCCCAAGGTGGCCTGAGATGGATCTTGACGAATTGAGAAAAACTGCTGTTTATATTTCAAAAGGCAACAAAGAAAAACAGGAAGAGACTAATGATTTCATGGAAACAATTCAGAAAGAACTGAAATATTTAAGAGATAGAATTGATAAACAGGAAAAAGGGCATGATACTCAACCAATGGCACTTGCCCCTATCCAAGAATCTATTGATCCCTTATCTGCCACATCTGTGAGAAGAAGGGCCACAAAATGACAAACTGTAGAAACTTGTTCAAGGCAATCAAAAATGATATCCAGTTGAATAACAACTACAGAAACAATAATTATAGAAATAACTATAATAATGATTGTAGGAATTACAACTTTAGGACTGATAACAATTCTAGGAATAGAAATCAGGCAAATGATAATTCATACCAAATGACCCTACAATTGTATGTCTTTTTTTTTTTAAACATTATTTTATTTGGCCATTTCCAAACATTATTCATTGGAGACAAAGATCATTTTCTTTTCCTCCCCCCCCCCCCCCACACACCTCTCCCATAGCCAACATGCGATTCCACTGGGTATCACATGTATTCTTGATTCGAATCCATTTCCATGTTGGTGTTCGTTTAGAGTCTCTCCTCAGTCATATCCCCTCCAGTCCTGTAGTCAAGCAGTTGCTTTTCATCGGTGTTTTTACTCCCGCAGTTTATCCTCTGCTTGTGGATAGTGTTTTTTTAGATCCCTGCAGATTGTTCAGGGACATTGCACTGACACTAATGGAGAAGTCCATTACATTCGTACAATCGTATATCTTAAGTGGGGCTTGTCCACAAAATACTCAGGGTGCTACTGCCCCTCCATGTGGGGCAGAATGTGGTGCCCCTTAGACTCTATTGTTTTTGTTGCTATTAACCCCTTTCAGTTTTGTCTCCCCTTCACATAGTAGCAAAGAAGAAGAAACGGTATTTGAATACAGTACCTGTCTACCTTCTTACTATCTTTATTTGTACCATCTGATGTGTCACATTGCAAAATGGTCCTGCAACCTGTGCACAACCTGTGGAGACTTTAATAACTTAAATACTCATTTATTTTAAGGGGTTTTCATAGCTCCACTCCCTCTGACTGCTCGATTTGACTTACATATAATAAGATATAAGAGTCCATTTGGTAACTGAAGTGCTGTAGCAATATTTGTATTCCTCACTTTTGCGTTTTTAGAAATGAAATGGATGAGACATATCGTGTCTGGGGGACATGATACCCCTGGATAACTCCCAAGAGGGAACATTTCCCATGAAGTCTACTGGCTTCTGGATGATATTTTGGACCCAAAAGAGTATTTTTATCATCAGTGCAGAGGTTTGTGTTCTGGAATTCGTTGGAACTGATCTCCTCTAAGGTTGCAAGACTTGCTAGATGTAAAAGAACCTGTAGCATGTATTTGTTACACAAAACTCATGTGACTGATAGTACCTTCTGTTGATAATGAATAATTACTTGTACTGATTGTATTTGACCATTGATTATGATAAGACTTCCCTATTGATGGATCTGTGCTATTTTATCACACTTTATTTGGTTGATCCTTGTACTTGAACAAACTGCCTTTATAGGACAGCACATATATTACCTCAAAAAAGAAAACCAGTATTAGTGACCTATATTGACTTGATGTGCCTTTTGTAACATTTTGTTCCTTTTGTAAATTTTTTTTGTATTTTCTTGAATGTATTATTGCTTTATCTATCTCATTTGCATTAACACTGCAGATCATGGCAAGTTAAAGAGGAAATGAATCTTATTTTTTTGGGAAAGTAGCCTCTATACTTTATCTCTGTGATTGTGAAATATACACATTTTTAACATTCTTGTTTTCTTCCTACATGTGCCATACAGTATTTGATTTCTCTCTCTCATTTTTTGCATTTGAAGTATATGTCACCAGTATTGAAGATTTTAACTATTTTTGATTTTTGCAATAGAATAAGCTAAGATGTCCATTTGCCTAGCATATTAATTCATACCCCAAAGTTCTAGACTATAGAAACCTGCCATTTATTGATAAATGTTGTGGGTCTGTGATTAATGTTTGTGTTTGATTCTAGGAAATGGGATCAAAAAGGAGCTCAGACTTCATCCACACAGTGCCATAGAAGCATGGATTTAACCTGAATAGTGCCAAATAAGAGCACATAGGTCAAAAAAAGAAACCAATCCTGGTGGGATTGATGAACTTCTATGCCAATACGAAAGGACTTGAACTTAGTGTGAGACTTGAGGTTGCGGCGCTTGACATATGTTGAGAAGCAGGACTCCTTGAACCACACTCCTTGTAAAATACTTTCTATCAAAGTACAAAACAATCGACTGTTCTGGCTCCCCTATCCCTGAGAAATGATCAAACCAGGGTATGACAATTCCCTTTTACACAAAAATTGAGTTCTTTTTTCTCTCTTATATTATATATTATGGCAACTTCCTGTAGTCCTGACTTATAATGGATATTAAATACAATATTACTGCATATTTTTCCTACAGACTTGTGGAATGGAAATTTATTTTAATTGGACCCTAATACAAGAGCTCATTATTAATTCATTCTTGTTTTATTCAGAAATTTTATATATGTAGTTTTTGATATTTTGATTCTGATTTTGAATTTTTTATTTCTCCCAAAGTTCAATTTTTTGTCTTTTTTTATGTTTTTATTTTTTCTTTTGACAATTGACTTATGTGAACTTTAGATTACTCCACCCTACTTAGTCTAACAAAAACAGGAATGTCTACACCCATACTTAAGGATTAAGTATTTAGGAGGATGGCCTATGACAGACATGTGCTAGCAAATGACAAATCAGAAGCAACTGATAGACCCCTGGGCTGTCCTAAGTCAAGCTTAAGCTACCATTGGTACATGTAAGGTGCAGGAAAGTGATGTAAAAACCATCTATATATTTCACATAACTTCCTCTCTCCAGCCTCCTTGGTGGCGGAGAGGTGGCTGGTGGAGTGTGCTGAGCACTCAGCATCTTGGGTGGCGGCTGCTATTGTTCAGGTTTAGTGGTGAGTTTTCCTTGATACCATACTGGAGGAAGCTGAGTAGCCTAGTTCAGGTGAGTCATCTTTGCTGAGCTCTATCAGAGTTCAGGCTGATTCTTTCTCCTTTGCCTTCCAAAAGCTATCCTTTTGAGAAGCCACTAATCTTCGGGGACCTTGAGGCAGAGGACTTTGAACTCCCCCTGGCACAGGCCAGGCAGGAGAAATCCTACACCTTTTCCCTCTCCCTTCTCCTTAATTCCTTCCCTCTATATATTGATTAAACCACCATAAATTAGAAAAACTGACTTGGGTATTTTATTTGGGATATTCCCTGGTGACCAAAAATAATTTGGATTAGGTCACAACCCTAAAATTATCCTTACACTCATACATCCCATAACTCAACCATGTATCCTATTTCCTCTTCTTTTAATCTGGGAAATTTATATTTTTGTAAATATTCATCCATTTCAATGAGATTGTCAGATTTATTGGCATATCATTAGGCAAGATATCTCCTCACAATTGCTTTACTTTCCTCTTCCTTGATGGTGAATTCACCCTTTCCATTTTTGATCCTGGTAATTTGGTTTTCTTCTTTTTTAAACCAAATTAATTAATGTTGTTTTCAAAAACCAGCCTTTAGTTTTATTTATTAGTTCAATAGTTTTCTTACTTTCAATTGTATTTGTCTTCTTTAAATTTTCAGATTTCCAATATGGTATTTAATTGGGGGGTTTACATTTGTTCTTTTTCTAGATATTTTAGTTGCATGCCCAATTCATTTCTCTATTTTATTGATGTAAGTATTTAGAAATGTAAAATTTCCCCTAACTGCTGTTTTGGCTACATCCCATAAATTTTAGCATATTATCTCAATGTTGCCATTCTCTTAAATGAACTTTCTGATTGTTTCTCTAATTGTTCTTTGTCCCACTCATTCTTTAGGACTAGATCTTTAGTTCCAATTAATTTTTAATATGTCTTTATACAACCCTTTATTGAATGTAACTTTAATTGCATTGTGGTCTAAAATGGATACATTTAATATTTTGGCTTTTCATTAGGTTGTGATGTTATGCCTTAATACATGATCAATTTTTGTGTACCTAAGGCAAAGGAATATTCCTTTCTATTCCTATTCAGTTTTTTTTTTTTTCAGGGCACTATCATACCTAAATTTTCTAAACTTTTCTATTCACCTCTTTAACTTCTTTTTTTTTTTGTTAGATTTATCTAGTTCTGAGAGTGAAAAATTGAGGTTCCCTACTAGTATAGTTTTAATGTCTATTTCCTACTATAACTAATTCAACTTTAAAAATCTAGAGACTAGGGAGCAAGTGGGTAGCTCAGTGGATTGAGAGCCAGACCTAGAGACCAAGACAGAAAGTAAGGGTTTAAATTTAAAAAAGAAATCTGGAGGCTACATCACTTGGTGCATATGTTTAGTCTTGATATTACTTCACTGTAACAAAATGTAATTTCTCTCATCTCTTTTAATTAGATCTATTTTTGCTTTTGCTTTGTCAGAGTACGTGACTGTTAACCCTCATTTTTTTTAAATTTCAGCTGAAGCTTAATAGATTCTGTTTGAGCCTGTTACCTTTATTGGATGTATTTCTGCTTCAAATGTGTTTCTTGTAAGCAACACATTGTGGGATTCTGGTTTTTAATCCATTCTTCTATCTCCTTCCATTTTATGGAAGTTATGATTATCATGAATTTCCCTCCATCCTATTTTCCCCATTTATCCATCTCTCTGTCTCTCTGTCTCTCTCTCTGCCCTTTCACCCTGTCCCTCCTCACAAGCTTCTGATCACCATCTCACCCAATTCAGTCTCCCTTCTATCAGTCCTCCCCTACCCACCTCTCTTACTTCCTCATCTACTTCCCTATGGAGTAAGATAGATTTCAATACCTAAGTGTGGATGCTATTTCCTCAGAGGTAATTCTGATGACAGTAAAGTTCAAGCATTACCCTTGTAATGGAGGAAATGGAAATACAAGATGGATCAGCAGAAAAAACAAGAGGCGTAGAACTTTGGGAACTGCCAATCAACTGAGATGGAGTCACAGTTCCATGGAATTTTAAAGGAAGCGGTTGGGCAGCTTGAGCTGTTTTGAAACTCACTTCCTTCTCTGGCTGTTTGAAGGGAAAGTGGAAAACAAACTCTCTTTGGTCATTGCATATTCATGAGACTGAGTGCTGAGAAGACTTTGGGGGTTTAGTTCAGAAGAAACCTGTCAGCCTCTTGCTGTCAACATCTCTTTTTAGGGAAACTAACTTTGTTTCCTTAATTCAAATTTATATCTCAAATTTTCAATCAACAGGCATAATTTATAAGATTAGGGAAACCTATTTTCCTCTCACCCCTTCCCCTCTCCTTACCTCCTCTACCCAAAAGAATAAAATACCTCTTAGTTAAAGCTCATTTCCTGGTGTTAAGGCTCAAACACTTCCCTATTACCATAATTCCCCTAATAGTGGTACAATTTGGCACCCCAAGAAAAATCTGACATATCCCAGGCTGAGAGAAATATATCGAGGGAAGAGGATGCTGCTACAAATGGCACGTGGAGTATTGGTATTGGCTGCTTTTGCCCGTTACTGGATGTACATTATTTTGTACAGTGCTGTCACTGGTGTAGTTTTGCACACCATAGGAATGATAGCTAATACTACGGCTTTCATAACAACTATGCATTCACTACTAACACAGTGGCATGGCAAGTTATAACTCAAGCCTATGTATTTGCTCTGGCTGCAATCCAGATATTGACATACATTAGAAATATCATTAAATTCATGACACCTAAAAAGGCAGCTGTGAATTTTGGTTTTTACTCCCCCCTGCTTAGTCTTTAGAATTCTAGCAACCAGGAATGTATACACCCCCACTTAAGGATTAACTGTAGGGGAGGATGGTCTATGTACCATGTATGCTACCAAGTGACAAATCAGAAACAAATGACTGACCCCCTGGGCTGTCCTAAGCCAAGTTTAAGCCACCATTGGTACATGTGAGACACAGGAAGTGATGTAAAGAACTGCCTTTATATTTCGCATCACGTCCTGTGAGGGGGACTTTGTTGCAGCTTTTGTGGACTTTGGCAGCTTTTTGCGGTGGTTCTTGACTTGGAGGGTTGGAGTGTGGAGGCCTGAGATTTACTTCCCTTAGTCGACCATGTGGTGAGTGTTAAGGCTGAATTCTCTTTCCCTGGCTTTCTGAAGGCACTAGCCTCCAAGAAGGCTCCTCATCTTGGAGGAGGCCTCCTGGCTAGAAGCCAAGCTAGATTTAATCTTTTGGGAAGGCCCCTTGGCTGAGGGCTCTGAACTTGCTCAGACCAGGCCAGAGCAAATCTACCCTTTTCCCTCATTCTTAATTCCCTCTTTCTCCCTCATTCTTAATTTCTTCCTTCTATTGTAAATAAACCACCATAAAATTCTATTCTGACTTGAGTATTTTATTGGGATTTAGATTTTAAATCCCTGGTGACCATTAAATAATATATTCAGTCTCAACCCTAAAATTTTACCATTAACAGATTCTTGTGGTAGATACCAACCTTGATGGTCAGGAAAATGTGTGAGGAATATCTGCAAAAGCAAGGACAAGGACAGGCTCATGGGAGTGAAAAAAAGACAACAGGGCTGGTGGATAAAGAAAACAAAGATAAGGACAAGGAATCTAAAGATCAGAATAAGAAGGGGACTAAAGGAGAAGATAAGGAAGATACAGACACTGAAAAGATCTTGCTTCTTAGGGATATTGCTAAGATTTCTGACTCAGCTGGTGTGATTCATTCCAAAATACACAAACAATTCTCCACCTAGGAATTGGATTCCACAAAATTGAGGTTCCAAAAATTTTTAAACGAGCCTTACTGAGCTCTAAAGGAACTAAAATGGGCCTTTAAAATCTTTGAGCCAGATTTTCAGGATTCAGATTTTCTTTTGTCTGAATTATTTAGCCCACATGAACAATTCATAGATAAGACCAAGAAGGGCAGTTCCCTGACTAGTTGGCCAACAGAGGAGGAAAGTGAAGATTTTGATTTTGCCAATCCCATTAGTTTTGCATATCTGAGAAAATGCAGGGAAGATCTCCTGCAAGCAACAAAGTCCTTTTGTTCCAAGCTCAATGCTTGGAGCAAATTTGACAGGCTAAGCCAAGAGAAAGAAGAGCATCCTGCTAGCTTTATTGACAGATTAGCAGGCTGAATTGATCATGGGTATTAATCAGGACTCAGAAGAATCAGAGGCACACGTTAGGAGGCAATTCTTAAGAGGTTGTAACTCTCATTTGAAGAATTTCTTTAAGAATGATTTTCCTAAATATGGTAATATAACAATCAATGAACTACGAGATGCAGCAACTTATTTGACAACCACAAAGAACAAGAGGAGGAGAAGAAAGAATTAAGGCAAAAGTTAGAAAACACAGAACAATCTTTAAAACAAAAGGAGATTGAACAGATTAAGAACTTACAAACAATTAAAACTTACTCTAGACCCTCATACCAGCAACAGAGATCAGAGAGAAACAAGACAATGCTTTCTTTGTCACAAAGTTGGTCACTTGATTAAAGACTGTTATCTCAAAAATAAATATGAACAAAACAACAAAGGCAATAGTACACAGGGGAGAACATATTATAGATCCAAAACAAATTTGTGCTGTCAGCATTGCAAGTTGAGAATAGAATCAGAGACACTGGACCTTGATAGCATGAAACACGCTATAAAAACAGGTGCAAAACCCAAATACCTGGATGTTTTAACCAAAGGAAGACACTTCTTATGAAGCTAGGAACTTAAGATACTTGGAAATAAGCAAGGGCATGGCAAAAAGGAATGGCAGGATGTGACAAATAATGAGGAACTTGCAGGAGGGAAACATAAAAATATAAAGAGGAAAGAAAATACATGGGTGGTAGCTAAAAGTGAATTTATTGGGTCTGTGAGAAGTTATGATGAAAAACCAAATCAAACCTTAAGTGGGAAGCAGAGACAAGTAAAGGAGTTGGATAAAGAGATTAAATATACGGTAGCACAAGCTGATATTGGAGATTCATATAAAAGGGGCATATTGTATTTTAATAAAATTAAAAGTATTATAATTTGTAATTGTATTTTAATAAAATTAAATTGTAAGTAATTGTATTTTAATAAAATTAAAAACTTTTCAAGATTTTGAAAAGTTTTTTTTGTTTGAGAAACATCTTCAAGGAAGAAGCTTGCTAACTCCTAAATCCAGAGAATGAACTGTTGCAGAAAGATGTCAGAAAACCTACATTACATCAAGATCAAGAATGAACCTTGGGGTGTGGTTGCTTGAACTGAAGGTTGATTGAATTTATTTTGAATGTACACTCTTCTGCCAAACAAAGGGGACTGCCCCCTAATTGGCTTTTGTCAATGTGCCCAGAAAACATTGGTTTTGCTGTCTCTCTCTATCTCTCCTATTTTTCCTTTATCTCTAACTATTGTAATTTCATAGCTAGTATGTTTACAAGACTCATCGGAGAGGTTAGCCTTCCTTGGGCCTCAGGGCGGGGGGGATTGTGAATTTCAAAACTACTCAACCCTGTTCAAACCATTTTTTTGGACGAGTACCATTTTTATATATAACCAGTCAAGAGAAAATCAAAGAACAGATCAAAGCATATCTAGGAAATTTCTTTGAATGCAGATTAGGTTCAGGGATTGAAATGAAGAGAAAGAAAATTCATGAAAACTTGCATAAACAAAATCATAAGTTGATGGAAGAAACAGTGAAACAAAATTTCAATTCCTTGCAACACAATAACTAAATAAATGCACAGACTAAAGTTACTATAGCAGATATATCTATAGGGGCTATAAACAATGTAAATAATCTCACAGACACAAATAAAACCCCACTTGGACCAATTAAAACTTCAAAAAGTTATTTGGTACAGACTTCCTTAGAGGAAATATCTAACTTGAAGCCAGAAGCTGAAATTTTCTACACTATATAAAACAACTTGGAAAATTCAAATCTAAAGGGAATAGAACTGAAAATACAGTTAATATTGATAATCATATTCAAAGTATTGGAAGTGTAACATTAGTTCAATTTGAAAACACAAATAGAATGCAGGGCCCAACAACTGCCATGATGGCCAAGGGTTCAAGAAACTACCATGAAGCCAACATTCTAAATGGAGGGGGGGCTTCAAAATCAGTCCTAAAGACATTCCCAGGAGATATCACTATAGGGGGTATGGTTTCAGTGAGGGGAGCTACTGGAGAAATGCAGGAAGTCTCAGAGCTCAAAAGCACAACGATTAAGCTAGGTCCTCTCACCATTGATCATAGATTTCTCTTAATTCCTGGATGTCAAGTTAACATTTTAGGACGTGATTTTTTTTATGTAAGATCGGGGCAACACGGCAATGCAAACAGTCAGGGAATATATACCTGCATTTACCCAAACATTTTTAAAAACATTATCCATTGCTATATCTGGAGCAATTGGAGGAAAAGCCTGAACAAATGCAAACTTTAATATCATTGTATGAAATACCAAATGGCATTCCACAAAGGGTTTTTGCTAAACATCAGAAGAATGTGGCTAGAATAAAATCAGTTGCACCAGTAAAGATAAAAGTCAGGGATGGTGTACCTCCTAAGATACCTCAACATAAACTTAGCAAGGAAGTTATTGAAGGCATAACACCAATTATTAACAGCTTGCTAAAACAAGGCATTTTAAGACCCACAGTGTCTGAATTTAACAGTCCAATTTTGGCTATTAAGAAAAACAAGTTAAATGCAGACAGGACACAATGCTGGTGATTTGTACAAGATCCTAGGGCAGTGAAGAACTTTATAAAGAAAACATACACAGTGACATACACCTTCTCCAAATGATATTATCACACAGATTCCACCAGATGCCTGGTGATACACAGTGATAGATCTGAGCAATGCATTTTTCACCATACTATTGCATCCTTACTCCCAAAACATTTTTGCTTTCCAATGGGAACAAAATCAGCTCTGCTACATGAGGCTTGTCCAAGGATGTTGTGCGTTAGCCTCTATATTTTGCCAACTACTTCAGAGAGATCTAGCAGATATCAGTTTCAAGCACAGCAAGTTGGTGCATTATGTGGATGATTTGCTGTTAGCATCACCGGGTCCAAAGTCATGTTTGGAAGATTAAAAAAGGCTACTGATAGAGCTTTATGAGAGAGGACACAAGATCTCTAGGAAGAAGATTCAGTGGGTACTTCCAAGAATAGAAATATCTTGGATTTATCCTGGAAGAGGGCACCAGGAAAATATCAAGTGAAAGTATAGCTGATATACAGAAACTAAGCATCCCTAGTACCAAGAAACAACTCAGAGCATTCCTAGGGGTTGCTGGTTTCTTAAGACAGTATATCATAGGATATTCCCATATTTCAAAGTGTTTGACTGACCTGACAAAGAATGAGGTTAAAGAATTCTTACAACTAAATAAGGAACATCTACATTCTTTGTCAAAGTTGAAACAAGTCATTTTAAGAGCTCTGGCTTTAGGGATACCAAACTACAAAAAGGAGTTCCACTTATACGTACATGAATCTACAGGCATTGTTTCAGGGACGTTGGCACAATATTTTGGGTTGAATTTAAGACCTATTGCATTTTACAGCTATATCCTAGAGCCAGTTGCACAAGGAATGGTACACTGCCTGAAAAGCATTGTCGCAACTGCTCTCCTGGTGTAGAGAGCAAATGAAATTGTACTGGGATGCAAGCTACATGTGTATTCTGCACATCAGATTGAAAAACTATTATGATCGCAGAATATGCATGCTTTTACAAATACAAGAATATCTCAGTATGAAATAATTTTGCTGGGTAATGATAACATAAACATTCATAGGTGCGTACCAGTGAATCCAGCAACTTTGATTCCAGATTTGCCATTAAGTGGAGAACCACTGCATGATTGTAACCAAGTGGTGGAAATGATGTATAAGCCTAGAGAAGATCTTAAAAACACACCTCTTAGTGATCCTGATATGGAGTTATACACTGATAGATCCCCATACATCTATAGAGGACACAGGGTAACAGGGGCAGCTGTAGTGAATAATGACAAAACACTTTGGCATGCATCATTACCAAGTCATGTTAGTGCCCAGGGTGCTGAGTTAAAAGCTTTGCTCTAAGCCCTGGAAATGGCAAAAGGCAAAAGAGTGAATATATTTACCGATTCTACTTATCTTTTCTCTGTGATACATGCTACTGGTTTTATTTGGAAGAACAGAGGTTTCATAACTTCAGTTGGAAAACCAATTGCATATGGTAAACTTATCAACAGTCTCATAAAAGCTATAGAATTTCCAAAAGAGTTGGCCGTGATCCATTGCAAGGCACATACTCATGGCAAAGACAGGATATCCCTTGGGAACGAAGGAGCAGATATAACAGCAAAATATGCAGCTAGATTTGGTTCCTACCATGTGCTGAGTCTTTTTCTGGTGGAAAAGCATGATCTTACCGAAGCTTACTGTGGGGATGAGATTCAGACATGGAAAGAACAGCTCGGGGTTAAGTTATTTAAAGGCATATGGATAGCTCAAGGAGGAAAACCAATTTTCCCCAGAAAATTATACCAACATCTATGCAATGTGATTCATTCCAAAGTTTTATCATGGGGTACAATCTATTCTAGATGCGGTACAAAGATTCTGGACGGCCCCAGGGATTACAACAAATGCCATTAAAATTTGTCAAGCATGTGACATAGGTTGGAAATTCAATCAAGGACATTTTAAGAACATAGTATTGGGAGACAGACCTCTAAGTTATATGCCTTTCCAATGTCTACAAATAGACTGCATTAACATGCTTAAAGTCAAAAGATTTAAATATGCATTGGTTATTGTGGATAGACTGACAAGATGGGTTAAAGCATATCCAGTGTAAAGATTAAAATTTAGGAATATGGGGAGACTGAGGCAGGTAGAAATTAGTTTCTCTCTGCAAGGAGTATTATATTTTTTTAGAGGTTTATTAAGGATTAAGGATTAAAGAATATACAAGTAAGAAACATGTGCCTAGGCCAGAGGCCTAGACAAAATAACCTCACATCATGGAAGAGACGCCTCTGCTCCAAAGCGGAAGTCCAAAAGAGAGCGAGAGAGACTCAAAAACCTTTGTCACCAGCTTAAATCCTTCCTCGATCTCTGCCCACCTCAGAATTCCCATGAGATTACAAAGCATTTTGGGGGAAGTGGAGCAAGGGCTTGTGGGGATTGAAGTCCAGAGTTCAAATCTCAATTTTACACCAGCTAAGAAAAATGACACTGCCACAGTAGTGAGATCTTTACTGAAAGACATACTTCCTAGGTATGGCATTCCTGATACCATAGACTTGGATAGGAGACTCATTTCATTTCTCAAATTTTACAAGAAATATATAAGAACCTCAGTATTAAAAGCAATTTCCATGATGTATATAGGTCACAGAGTTCAGGCCAAGTTGAATGAATGAATAAAGAGTTAAAAATATTAATAGGAAAACTGTGTTCAGAAACCCACTTGAAATGGACAAATGTTATTCCATTAGCATTGTTTCAACTAAGAACAAGACCCAGAGGTGACTTGCACGTATCCCCATTTGAGATGTTATATGGCCAACCATGATGGCATGGTAGGACCGCAAAACCATCATGTTTGTCTATGCCAAAAGGGGAATGTTTACTTCATCAATACCTAGTTGAAATACAAAACAGGCTGGAAGAACTAGGAAGCTAGGATTGTTAGTACAAAGGGTACCACTGGATTTCTTGTTGCACAAAATAAAACAGGGAGATAAAGTATATGTGAAAAATTTTAATAGAGAAACACCTAGAGAACCAAGATGGATAGGTCCTTTAGATGCGATTATGGTTACTCCTACATCAGTCAAAGTATCTGGGAAAGATCCATGGTATCATGCTTCACATGTAAAACTACATTATGCCCATAATATTACCAGCAATGAAGAAGAACAAGAAATAACAACCTAAAGAAAATGCATAAAGAAATATCTGAAGTATTGCCAATAGCCTTAACAATATCTTAACAATCGTCCCTATAAATGGAAATCTATACATGAGAATAGAAGAAGAATAACAAAATTAAAAACACTGCATACAACAACACAAGAACAACAACACAAAGGAGAGACACGAGAGTACAAGTTAAAGCAGAATATAAGCAATGATGGAATAGCCTCATATATGAAGATTACAGCTCCAATAGGAAATGATCTCTGCTTCCAAGTACAACATGAGAATGAAACAAATTTACTTAATTAAGAAGACACATCTCTGCCAAACACATTATATTAAGTAGAATTTTATCTATACCAACAAGAACATAAGAACCATAGAGTAAAGGAAACCTTTATCTCGAAGAAAAATTCAGAGGTCAAAATAATCTCCTAATATAAGCATCTCAAAGGAGCCAAATCTACATGAAATGAAACCCCTTGTAAAATTAAACATCAAATGATACAAGACAATTTAACATTTCGAAATCATAAGATATATCTTAAAAATCTACTTAGTACAACACGGGAAAGCATACATCCACGCATGAAGAACCAAATCATAAAGACTGACAGGCACGCATGAAGAATTCAAACTTACTTCCATGCACAAGCAAACAAGAAAAATCAGTCTTACATAGAGGCATACAAAGAGCTTACATGCATGCACGTTCCTGCATGTTAAAGAACACGGGACTTCAATAAAGGTGAGATGACAGTCAACACGTGTAGGCTGCCCAGATGAAAAACCCAAGACATGTATGTTTTCTACAATCAACACCAAAGACATGGAAAGACTTTGAAATTTAGAAGTGGTGGTGATGAGGTTACGTAAGAATTCATCATGCATGTTAACTTCACACATATGTACATGAATATATACAATCAAACATAAGCACAATGTGGAAAGGAATCTCATGGATTGGGTAAGTACATGACATCTCATAGTTAGAACACACAAAAGTCATACTGACATAATTGTGTTTCTGTGGAAAGTTCAAACAGACAAAGGAAATTTTATCTGCATGACTTTGATCCGAACTCACATACGAACATGTATCATAATTGTACACATGTAAAATCTGTACAGACAAAACTATGTACATTTGCAAAATACTAATGGAACTACCATTCTAACATATGGTTAAGCTACTGGCATTCTAACAACTAACACATAAAGCAAGACTAGAGAGATCATCGATGGAGAGCGTATTTAATATAAGCTAAGATAATGCTGGGAATGGATATTGTTGATAAAAAACTTTTATTTAGAACAGGCCACAATCATTAGGAAATAAAGAAGTTATATCGTTGCTAACAATACTGTTTAAATGTTTGCATTTGTTATTGTTTTTTTAAAGTGAAATTTTTGTATTGCATTTCTATGACCTACTCCACTCCCCTTAATCCAAAATCTTAGAATAGAGTTAGTTTAGAATAGTAAAGACAGAATAGGATTTTTATTTTGGGGGGTTGTGGAATAATTTAAAATAGTACAGTATCATGACTTAGACAGTTAAGAAATATTAATATAGTTAGAGGGAAGTAAGGAAAAAGACATTGGCAGAAAAATGGTTGTAATTTTCTGCTGAAAATCAGGAAATGGGGATTTGTAATGGAGGAAATGGAAATACAAGATGGATCAGCTGAAAAAGCAAGAGGCGTAGAACTTTGGGAACTGCCAATCAACTGAGATGGAGTCACAGTTCCATGGAATTTTAAAGGAAGCGGTTGGGCAGCTTGAGCTGTTTTGAAACTCACTTCCTTCTCTGGCTGTTTGAAGGGAAAGTGGAAAACAAACTCTCTTTGGTCATTGCATATTCATGAGACTGAGTGCTGAGAAGACTTTGGGGGTTTAGTTCAGAAGAAACCTGTCAGCCTCTTGCTGTCAACATCTCTTTTTAGGGAAACTAACTTTGTTTCCTTAATTCAAACTTATATCTCAAATTTTCAATCAACAGGCATAATTTATAAGATTAGGGAAACCTATTTTCCTCTCACCCCTTCCCCTCTCCTTACCTCCTCTACCCAAAAGAATAAAATACCTCTTAGTTAAAGATTTGATTGTGGGATTTAGTTATTAGGGGAAATCCTTAAGTTTACTGTTTCTGAGAAGAACACCACCAGACCATTGGAAAGGGAACAGGAAGTGGGGTAAAGGGAGGTGCTCAAGATCCAGTCTTCTCCTAGCTCATTTCCTGGTGTTAAGGCTCTAACACTTCCCTATTACCATAATTCCCCTAATAGTGGTATCTAGTACACCCTCTTCCCCCCATCTTCCGCTCCACAGTAATAGCTCTTTTGCGCCTCTTCAATGTGAAATAATTCACCCCATTCTACCTCTCCTTTCCTTCTTCAATCTCTTTTTCACCTTTTAATTTTTTTCTTTGGATCTCATCCCATCATAATTGACTTACTCACACATCATCTGTCTATGTAAACTCCTCCTAACTGCCCCAATAGGGACAAAAATTCTTAAGAGTTACAAGTATCACCATCCTGTGTAGGAATGCAAAGTTTAACCTTAATGAATCCCTTGTTTTTTCTTTGTTTACCTTTTTATGCTTCTCATGGGTCTTGTACTTGAAAATCAAAGTGTCTGTCCAACTCTGGTCTTTTCATCAGGGATGATTGAAAGCCCTCTATTTCACTGCATATCTAATTTTTCCCCCCTGAAGGACTGTACTCGGTTTTGCTGGGTAGGTGATTCTTTCTTGGCAGTGATCTGAGCTCCTTTGCCTTCTGGAATATCACACATTCAAACCCCTTTGATCCTTTAATATAAAGGTTGCTAACTCTTGTGCTATCCCAACTGATTCTATATTTGAATTGTTTCTTTCTGGCTACTTGACCTGCAAAGCTTTGGAATTTGGCTATACTATTCCTGGGAATTTTCATCTTATTTTGAGATCTCTTGCAGGAGATGATTGGTGGCTTCTTTCAATTTTTATTTTACTCCCTAGTTCTTAGACATTAGGGCAGTTGTCTTTGAAAATTCTTGAAAAGAAGGTATATTCCTTTTTATCCCTGTTCAGTTTTCTCCAGATATCTATGAACTGTAATTTTTCTAATATTTCATTCACTCCCCTTACTTCTTTCTTATTTGTTTTTTGGTTTGATTTATCTAGTTCTGAAAATGGAAGGTTGAGATCCCCCAATAGAACAGTCATACCGTAGCAGTCCAGCCCATAGGTATTGTGGAGAGACAAGGATTGTGAGTGAGCACATGGCCATTCTGCACATGGCAATGAACTCTATTCCCAGCATGGCTGAAGTTAGGGAGCGAAACCTTGCTTTCCTTTGTCTCACTCACCTGAGGATAATAACCCCACCTTCACCTTGTCATAATTTGCAATTATCCAATGGCAATACACTATGTAACTCATCCATATGTACTGAGGCATCATGTAACTTATCAATATGTATTGAGTTCATTTGCATATCAAAGAGAATAAACCATAGGAACACAGCCAGCCCCGCCCACTTCGAGGACATCGACAGGTTTGCCCTACAGACCAACTTCTCCCCTTTCTCTCTCCTCTTTTTCTTTCCTGAGGCCTGGCCCTTCTGTCAGGTGTCTCTCTTTTCCTATGCTAATACCTAGCATTGTCTAATTCTTTCAGTCTCTAATCTCTCTCCCTCTGTATTATCCTCTGAGCAGTGCAGTGTTGAATTGGGATCACTGGATGGGAATAGCCTTAAAAGTAACGTCCAGTGGTCAGAGCATGGCTGTGGCTCCCGAATATTAATGATAATTGATTACTGACTCATTATTCATATCTCAAAGGTCGGCTCTTTCACACCCATCGCGGGATTCAAAAACTTCTATCCTGTTTCTATTTTCCCACCATAAAGCTTCTCGCTAGCCGGGAGGCTTTACATACTATCTATTTCCTCCTTAAGTTCCTTTAATTTCTCCTTTAAAAATCTATATGCTATACAATTTGGTGCATAAATGTTTAATAATGATATTATTTCATTGCTTATAGTACCTTTTAGTAAAATTTTATTTCCTTCCTTATCTTTTTTAACTAGATCAATTTCTACTTTGGCTTTGTCTGGTATTATGATTGCTACTCCTGCTTTTTTACTTAAGTTAATACATAATAAATTCTGCTCCAGCCTTTTACCTTGAATCTGTATGTGTCACCCTGCCTCAAATGTGTTTCTTATGAACAACATATAGTAGGATTCTGGTTTTTAATCCACTTTGCTATCCATTTCTGTTTAATGGGCGAGCTCATCCCATTCACAGTCAGCATCATGATTACTACTTGTGTATTGCCCTTCATTCTATTATCCTCTTTAGATCCTGCTCTATTCCTTTTCTCTCTGTTCCTCCTCACCAGTATTTTGCTTTTTGTTACCCCACCACTTCCCCCTCCTTCCAATTACCTCCCTTTCCCCTTGTCTTATTCCCCTTCTACTTCTCTTTGTATAAGATAGAATTGTATACTTCACTGAGTATACTTGTTTTTCCCTCTCTGGACCAGTTAAGATGAGAGTAAAGTTTAAGCATTTTAGTACGCATACTCTATAGTTCTTAGATATTAGGATAGTTCTCTTTGAAAATTCGTGAAATATGATGTCCAGGCTCTTTTTATATTATAGCTTTTGGGTGGTCTAATAATTATTTTTGTCTCAAGTTAATTTTCCCCACTTGCATGTAAAAATAGTTTACAACATTTTAAAAAGAATTTTGAGGCTCAAATTCTCTCCCTTCTACCCCCCGCTGATATGGTAAGCAATCTGATATAGATTTTACAGGTGTAATCATGTAAAACATTTTCCCACATTAATTATCTTGTGAAAGGAAATCTGAAACAAAAAAATAAAGGAAAAAAGTAAAAAAAGTTTGCTCTGGTCTACATTTAGACTCCATCAGTTCTTTCTCTGGAGGCAGATTTTTTTTTTTAATTAAGGGTCCTTTGGAATCATTTTGGATCATATTCACAACTGTGTATTACTCTCCAGACTACTTCTCTCCATTTGTCTTTTTCTCTCCCCTTTCATTCTGCCCATCTTCAAAAGTGTTTACCCAATATGCCCCTTTTTCTATCAGTACCACCACCTCCCCTTCTTTTATCCCTTTCCCATACTACTTTCCTGAAGTAGGGTAAGAAGGATTTCTATACCCAATTGATTGTGTATATTCTTCCTTCGGTGAGCCAATTCTGCTGAGAGTAAGGTTCAAGTGTTCCCTTCCCCAATTCCCCCATCTTCCCCTCCACTGTAAAAGTTCCTTCATGCTATATTGTATGAGGTAATTTACTCCATTTTATTTCTCCCTTTCCCTTTCTCCCAATGCATTCCTCATTCTTGCCCCTTAATTTGATTTTTTAAGATATCCTTCCATCATATTCAACTCAACCCTTGCCCTCTATGTATACTCCTTCTCACTGTCATAATTATGATAAAGTTCTTATGAGTTACAAGAATCATCTCCCCATGTAGGTATGTCAACAGTTTAACCCTACTAAATGTCTTTTAATTTATCTTTCCAGGTTTCTCTTGGGTCTTATATTTGAGAGCCAAATTTTCCAGTCAGCTCTGGTCTTCTTATCAGGAATGTTTGAAAGTCCTCTATTTCATTAAATACCTATTTTTTCCCTTAAAAGATTATGCTCAGGTTTGCTGGGTGATTCTTGGTTGAAGTCCTAGCTCCTTTGCCCTCTGGAATCTCATATTTCAAGCCCTCAGATCCTTTCACGTAGAAGCTGCTAAATCTTGTGTTATTCTGACTCTGAGTCCACGATATTTTAATTCTTTTTGGGTGCTTACAATATTTTCTCCTTGACTTTGGAGTTCTTGAATTTGAAATACTTCCTGGGAGTTACCCTTTTGGGATCTCTTTCAGGAGGTAATTGGTAGATTGTTTCAATTTCTATCTTACCCCCCTCTGGTTCTAGAATAGCAGAGCAGTTTTCCTTGATAATTTCTTGAAAGATGATATCTAAGCTCTTTTTTTGAATATGGCTTTCAGATAGTCCATTAATTTTTGGATGATCTCTCCTGGATTTATTCTCAGGTCAATTGTTTTTCCAATAAGATATTTCACATTTTCATCTATTTTTAATTCTTTTGACTTTGTTTGATTATTTCTTGATGTCTCATGGAGTCATTAGTTTCCACTTGCCTGATTCTAATTTTTAAGGCATTATTTTTTTCAATGCACTGAAAGTTTTTTTTTTTTAATTCAGTGTATTTTTGGACTTCTTTTTTCATTTGGCCAATGTTGCCTTTTTTAAAGTTGTTCTCTTCAGTGGTTTTTTAATGAAATTTTTAACCATTTGGTCTATTTTGTGTTTTAAGTTATTATTTTCCTCAGTATTTTTTTTTGCCTCCTCTAACATGCTATTGACTTTTTCGCATCATTTTTCTGTTTCTCTCATTTCTTTTCCCAATTGTCTTCCTATCTCTCTTATTTGGTTCTTAAAATATTTACTGAGCTCCTCCATTAATTCTTTTTGGACTTGAAAGCAATTCCTATTTTTCTTGGAAGTTTTGAATACAGTAATATTGACTTTGTTCTCTTCTGAGTTTGGATTTTGGTCTTCCTTGTCACCAAAATAATTTTCTAGTTTTTGTTTGTTTTCTTATTTTCCAGCCTTTTTTTCCCCTTTTCATTGAAACAACAACAACAACTGTTAAAGTTGGGCTCTGCTCCTATGTGCCCCAAGGTTCAGGTATTTGGTGCAGCTACCTTCAGAACCAGCTCTGAAAATCTGTAAGTTTTAAGTTCTTCTGAAATGGTTTGATATAAATAGAGGTGTGTTTAATACTTTCTTAGCCTGCGATCTGGTGTATGAGTAACTACAAGCACTCTTTTCTACCTTGGAACAGTAGCCAGGGACCCCTATTCCCCTGTGGCTCCACATGCATACTAGTGCTCCTCCTCATCATGAGATCTTGACCCAGGAATGCAACCTGGATCTGTGTGTAGGCAATATGGGAAGAGTCTTGCACCCAGAGCCAGCAAAAGAACCTCTGTAATCTTCTCAGCAGCTGTCCCACTCCCCCCCACCCCCGACCATCTGTGGCTGAGAGCTCCAGAAGACTTTGCTGTTGATTCATCTTCCCCAAGACCTGCGGTTGTGGTAGGAACTGTCTAGGCATGCTGTTTTGCATTCTACTTCCACCTCTGTGCAATAAATCTTCTGTGCCAGCCTTCTAAGTTGTTTTGGGCTGAAAATTTATTTAATGTCAACTTTTTGTAGGCTATGCTAGTCCGGAATTTGTTTTGAAGCCTTATAGGGCAATTCAGTAGATATCAGGTGACTTCCTCTGTCACCTTGGCTCCCTAGTCAAATAATTCTTAAATCATCTCTCCTCAATTTATTTTCCAGGTTAGTTGTTTTCCCCAATGAGATATTTCATATTTTCTTGTATTTTCCATTCTTTTGACTTTGTTTTATTGTTTCTTGTCTCATGGAGCCATTAACTTCCACTTCCCTATTCTAATTTTTTAAAGAATTATTCTCTCCAGTGAGCCTTTTTATTTCTTTTTCCATTTGGCCAACTCTGCTTTTTAAGGAGTTCTTCTCTTCAGTGGATTGTTGTGTCTCCTTCAACAAGCTATTGATTCTCTTTTCAAAATGGTATTGCAGCAGTGTCAACTACATAGAGAACTGAGCCAAATTGTTAAGAGTACAGAGCATTCCCCAACCGCTCAGTGGTCAAAGGACATGAACAGGCAGTTCTCAGATGGAGAAATTAAAACTATCTACAGTCATGTGAAAAAATGCTCCAAATCACCATGGTTTAGAGAAGAGAAACGCAAATGAAACCTCTAAGACACCAGCTCATACCTATCCAAGTGGCTAATATGACCAAAAAGGGAAATTACGAAGGGAGGGAAGAGGAAAATCGGGAGGCTAATGCACCGCTCGAGGAAAACGAACGTTCTGGAGAGCAGGACGGCCATAAAAGTACGCAAGCCCTTTGACCCAGCAATGCCACGACTGGGCCGGCGTCCCAAAGGGTTCAGAGGTGGGGAAGAGGAGATCGTTAGCAGCTCTCTTTTGTGATGGCAAAGAGTTGGAAATGGAGGGGATGGTTATCAGCTGAGGAACTGCTGAACACGCTGTGGGATATCCGTGTCATAGAAAACTGTTATGCCATAAGAAACAACAAATGAGAGGAGTTCAGAGAAGTCTGCAAAGGCTTACGTGAACCTCTATGACCGAGTGAAGTGAGCAGAACCGGAACAACGGACCCAACCAATGCCGCTGAACCATGATCAGCTGTGAAGGGCTGAGCTGTTGTCAGGAAAGCAAGTTTCCGAGACAGCCCCAAGGCTACGTAGAACACGGCGTGACCCGCCCCCCCCCCCCCCCCCTGCCAGAGAAGGAGCTACCGGAACGACGGCTGCAGATCAGAGCGCCCCACCCTTCGCTTTGGCCTTCCTGAGTCTTTACTGGGAGTGTGAGGGGCGTCTTCAGCCATGGCATGAGGAATACGGAAACACGGATACAGCCCGGCTAGTTACCACCTCGGGGAATGGGGAGGAGAGGAGGGCGTCTGAATCACAAAATGCCAGAAAACAACGGTCAGCGATCATTTCTGCACGGAATTGAAAAAAGGGAGTTCCAGAGAAAGAAATGGTGTTGCGCTGTTTTCACTTCCTCCCCATCTCTTCTCTCGTGTTACATTTCCAAGGGTTCTTTTGGGGTCCCCCGAGCCTAGGGCCAGCTCACCCTTTTCCTTGAGCTGCACGCGACGTCGTAGGGCCCCGGTTGTCGTCTGAGCCTGCGCCCTGATCTTCCCCGTCGCCGCAGCCACTGCTGTGGTCGGCTCCTTCCTGGCTGCTGGATCGCGTGCCTGGCGGCGGGGTTCCCGGGGCACAGAGGGCGCTGCCTCGCGCGGCTGGCCTTTCTGGCGGGCGCCCTCCTGGGGCTCCTCGTAGGCTCCAAGGCGACGTGCGGCCCTGCTCTCAGCCCGCAGTCACAAGCGCCCTTCTCCGCCCTGGAACGGCGCGCAGGAACCCTGCAGCTCTGCGGCCACAAGCCCGGAGCTCCGGGACTGCGCCCGAAAGCGCTGGGGGGCGACACGGTGGCGTCTGGCCCCGGGCACCGGCACAGCCTCCCCGGCAACCTCCGCGGGGGGAGAGTTCCAGAAGCTGCCGCTAGACACGGAAGCTCTCGGGTGGCTCTGGCGTGGAGGCTGGACCTTCGAGGGTTGGGACCCTCATCCAGGGAACAGGCAGCTGCCACAGAGCCGGCTGCCAGAGCCTCCCCGAGGCGGGGGGCTCAGGACATTTGAGCTGCCATCAGAGCGGGATGGGCTTTTCTCGGTTTTACAGCTGCCCCTCAAACCTGTCAGTGAGCCAGACGCAGGGAGGGTCAGACTCCGAGGCTGCCTCGGTCTCCCCGTGCTGGCCGGTCCCCGATCCTGAGTCCCCGGAAAGGGATCCCTGACCAGCGGGGGCCGCTCTCGGGCCTTGTGCTCGCGCGACGCAGACCTTGGGGAAGTCACCGAGGAAACTGCCCTGAACAAGCAGCCATTAAGAGTCCGGCGGCCGCCATTCCCTTCTAGGCGCGAGTGTCCGTGACGCCCGAGGGGTGGACGGGAGGAAGCAGCGACCGTCAGGGGAATTCAGCTCGACAGCCAGCAGCAGCCGCCATCCCCCGGCAGGAGGCACGTGCAGCAAGCTGGGAAGTGAGCCCCTGGCCGGCCTGGGTGCCACCGACTGGCAGCACGACGGCATCAAGAGCCTACCTTTGCCACCTGGACCAAGGTCTTTGCCAACTCCTCGATCTCGTCTTCACTGTGGAACAAGCTTCGGTAGTCATCCCGCGTCCACTTGTCAAACAAGATCCGGGGCACTGCAAAGGACCCCCGGGGAGAAGGTGAGAGCCCCCCCAGCGGGGGCCAGCCGGGGGTCTCTGGGCAGGGAGGATGAGGGGAGGAAGGGAAGGAAGGTGGTGGTCTTGCCAGCAGTAGCAGGTCTACCGAGCCCCAGGCCAGCCCAGCCAAGTCTCCCAAAAGGCGAGCCAGAAACAGAGATGGGCTTATGCGCTCTCTCAGCCTCGGTCTCTCTCTCTGTCTCTCTCTCCTTTCCCCTTCCTTGTCTCTCTGTCTCTCTCTATCTCTTTTTCTGTCTCTGTGTGTCTCTGTGTGTCTCTCTCTCTCTCTCTGTCTCTGTCTCTCTCTCCCTCTCCCTCCTTCCCCCCCTGTCTCTTTCTGTCTCTCTGTCTCTCTCTCTCTCTGTCTCTCTCTGTCTCTCTGTCTCTCTCTCTGTCTCTCTCTCCCTCTCCCTCCTTCCCCCCCTGTCTCTTTCTGTCTCTCTGTCTCTCTCTCTCTCTGTCCCTCTCTCTCTCTCTCTCTCTCTGTCTCTATCTCTCTCTCTGTCTCTGTCTCTCTCCCTCTCTCTCTCTCTCTCTCTCTCTGTCTCCCTCTCTCTCTCTCTCTCTCTCTCCCTCTC
>NC_077232.1:695378-830378 GCF_027887165.1 Monodelphis domestica
CAGTCGGGGTGGGGGGATGGGGCAGGGCATTGAGGAGCCCCACCTCAGTGCCCGGAAGTCCTGGGCCTGTGGGAACTGGGGAGCTCCCGGGCCCCCAGGCGGTGGGTTCTGGGGGTGCTTTTCCAGGCCAGGAGAGGGGGGAAGGGCGAGGAGGGAGATGGGGGCCCTTTTGGGACATTTTTGCCTCCAGTCTCTAGGAATGGGCCCTGGAACCTGGGGGGAGCATCAGGGAGCAAGAGCGACTGGGGGGCCCTGGAGACCTCGGACACTCCTGCCTGCACCCAACTTGACTCAGTCAACAGTCCTGCCCCTGGAAGGCCTGGCCCAGGATTTGGGGTCACCCTGGACCTGAGCCAATGGGCCTTCTCCCATAGTCTTGGCACGTTGGAGCCCGGACTCCCCAAGGAGAGAGGGGGAGCTCACTACCTGCCCAGCCCTGACAACAAGATGACGCGACATTCAAGCTCTTTGTCCATCCTGCCCAATGGGGCCAAGCAGAGCAGGGCCTGCCGGCAAGGAGATTGCCCCAGCCCCATCGGGGGGCCAGGGTCCCCTCAGCCCCATCGGGGGGCCAGGGTCTCCCCAGCCCCATCGGGGGGCCAGGATCTCCCCAGCCCCATCGGGGGGCCAGGATCTCCCCAGCCCCATCGGGGGGCCAGGATCTCCCCAGTCCCATCGGGGGGCCAGGGTCCCCTCAGCCCCATCGGGGGGCCAGGGTCTCCCCAGCCCCATCGGGGGGCCAGGGTCTCCCCAGCCCCATCGGGAGGCCAGGATCTCCCCAGCCCCATCGGGGGGCCAGGATCTCCCCAGCCCCATCGGGGGGCCAGGGTCCCCTCAGCCCCATCGGGGGGCCAGGATCTCCCCAGCCCCATCAGGGAGGCCAGGATCTCCCCAGCCCCATCGGGGGGCCAGGGTCCCCTCAGCCCCATCGGGGGGCCAGGATCTCCCCAGCCCCATCAGGGAGGCCAGGATCTCCCCAGCCCCATCGGGGGGCCAGGGTCCCCTCAGCCCCATCGGGGGGCCAGGATCTCCCCAGCCCCATCGGGGGGCCAGGGTCTCCCCAGCCCCATGGGGGGCCAGGGTCTCCCCAGCCCCATCGGGGGGCCAGGATCTCCCCAGACCCATCGGGGGGCCAGGGTCTCCTTGGCTCCTGCCTGGCCTCAGTGGCTGGCCCCCACATGGAGCTGGGGCTGCCTGGCCGCCTCCTCTGCCCCAGGTCCCTGCCCCTTGGGGACTCGGGCGCCTCAGGGGGACACCTCCTGCCTGGGCAGGCCTGGGCTTTGGGCTCCTGGGGGTGGGGGGGGTCTCTAATGCACGTGAGCAGGAGTGTGCACAGAAGGGCCGTGTGGGGGGGCTGTCCTTGGCGGTGCTTAGGGCAGGGGCAGGAGCCCCAAAGCCACTGTTTTCCGTCTCCTCCTCAGCGGGACACGGGACGGGGGAGCAGACGTGTGCGCGTGGCCAGACACGGCGGTCTATGGCCAAGAGGTGTGGCCTCCGCTCACCGGGGGAGCAAAGAGAAAGCCGGGCTGGGGGTGGGGAGGCTCTGGCTGGGCGGCTCCGTGTGTGGGCCGGCCTGGAGGCCGGGCTCGAGGCCAAGGGAGCGGTCTTGTGGGGCGCCCTCCGGCCTGGGACTCCAGGCCCCCAGCCCCGACTCTCCATCCATCCCGGGGCTGACTGGACCTTTGTCTGTCCTGCCATCCATCAGCGGCCTCTGTCGGCAGCCATCCGTGTCCTCGGGCCGGCCGGTGCCCCGTCAGGCCATTCATCAGGGCCCAGACGGCCCGGGTGCCATCGCTGGCCCCATTTGTCTGTCTGTCTGTCTGTCTCTGTCCCTGGGGGAGGCCAGCCCTGAGCTATCCATCTGTCTCTGGGAGACGCCGGCCTCCCGTTCCGTCCGTCTGTCTGGCCCTCTGTCCTCTCTGAGCCGGCCTGGGGTCTGTCTGTCTGTCTGCCTCTGACAGTCCCGAGACGAGCCCCTGCCGCCAGCAGCCACGTTCCTGGGCTTGGGCCGGAGCCAAAGCAGAGCGGGGGGGGGGGGGGGCCGGGCCGGAAGGGGGCGTCTGGGCCGCGCTCAAAGCCACCTTTTCATGAGCTCGCGGGCCAAGCCCAGAGCGCCGATGAGGCCCGGAGCCCGTCTGTCCAGTCCGGACCGCAGCGGGCGGGCCAGGGGCCGGCTTGGCATGGGGGAGGAACCGGGAGGAGGCCCCCCCCTCGGGCCGCCCCACCCACCAACTGCTTCCTGGAAGCCCGGCCGGGGAGGGGCGCCTTTCTGCTCCGGCTGGCGGGTGGCAGGAGGGAGCCCCAGCCTGTGGCCCGGTGAGTGCCCCAGACACGGGCCCCCCAGCTTCCCCCTGCCAGGCCAACCCCCGCCCACCAGCCCGAGGGGAGCAGACCCAGGCGTCCCCAAATCAGGGTGCTGGGACACGCCTGGCCAGGAATGTGAGGGACCGAGAGAGGCCGCCATGGGCCCTGGGGAAGGGGGAAGGGCAAGGGCTGAATTTCTGGGGGCTCCCCGGGGAGGACTGGGGGGCTCTGCAGGGGCTGAGCCCTGGGGCCGCATCCCAGCTCTACTGCTGGGGCGTCGGGTGCCCCTGGTGAGCCCCTCCTCAGCTGCTACAACCCGAGTGATCTCTGAGCTTCCTGGAAGCCCAAAGTGCCCCCCCCCCCCCGAGCCCCAGCCAAAAGAGTGCTGCTAAGGCTGCCCTACCCGGATCCTTCCAGGTTTGCTAAGCTTCAGGCAGATCTCCCATCTCCCACGGGGTAAACCGAGGCCCAGCCTTGAAGGGACTCACTCAGGGGTCTCCCAGCTGGGCCAGGATGGAGGGAAGAAATGAATGGCCGGCTCTGCTGCCCTCTAGAAGGGGTGGGGAGGGGCATGAGGAGCTCCGGGCCCAGGCTGGGCCCACGGCTTCCTTGGCTCCCTCGGTGGCCCTTTAGGAAGCCCTGGCCCTGGCCCAGGCCGGCCCCTCAGGGTCCTCCTTCTGGGAGAGAGAGGGAGGCAGACAGACAGGCAGACAGACAGAGGCGGGGGGAGACAGACAGAGAGGGAGGCAGACAGACAGACAGACAGAGGCTGGGGGAGACAGACAGAGAGGGAGGCAGACAGACAGACAGACAGAGGCTGGGGGAGACAGACAGGCAGACAGGCAGAGAGGCAGGCAGAGAGGCAGGCAGACAGACAGACAGAGAGGGAGGCAGACAGACAGACAGACAGAGGCTGGGGGAGACAGACAGAGAGGGAGGCAGACAGACAGACAGACAGAGGCTGGGGGAGACAGACAGGCAGACAGGCAGAGAGGCAGGCAGAGAGGCAGGCAGACAGACAGACAGACAGGCAGACAGACAGAGAGGCAGGCAGACAGGCAGAGAGGCAGGCAGACAGACAGACAGGCAGGCAGACAGACAGGCAGACAGGCAGACAGGCAGGCAGACAGACAGGCAGACAGGCAGGCAGAGAGGGAGGCAGACAGACAGGCAGACAGACAGAGGCGGGGGGAGACAGACAGAGAGGGAGGCAGACAGACAGACAGACAGAGGCTGGGGGAGACAGACAGGCAGGCAGACAGACAGACAGACAGGCAGAGAGGCAGGCAGACAGGCAGGCAGACAGACAGACAGACAGGCAGGCAGACAGACAGACAGACAGGCAGAGAGGCAGGCAGACAGACAGGCAGACAGACAGACAGACAGGCAGACAGACAAAGAACACAGGACTGTCTTGAGAGGCCCCCCTTTGTGACTAGCTTCTCTGCCCCCCAGGCACATCTCAGGTCTCAGTGGTGAAGGTCAGGGGATCATGGCCCAGTCTGGGGGTGTCATCCTGAACCCCGACGTTGTCCAGGTGAGTCAAGATGCCTCTCCATGTCCTGCCTGTCTCCCATCAGCTACAATTGGGCTCCCTGGAGGAAGTGGAGAGAAGCTTCTGGAGATCAGGGAGGGCCTAGAGGTGGGGAGGCTCCCTGTTGCCCCAGGACAAGTGACTCCCAGACATCCCTGGGCAGGTGACTGGGAAGCCCTCAGGTCCCTTCCAAAGAAGGCTGGGCAGGCCTAAATAGAACCCATCAGCCTGCCCAGGAAATGGATTCCACATAAGATAAAAACCAGGCCGTCCCTCGGTCCCTCCTTCCCTCCTGCCTGGGTCCCTCCCTGTGTTGCGCCTGGGAAGAAGCCAGAGCCTGGCCTTGGGGTGCCCTCGGCTGTGGGGCACCCCTTAATCTTAGGGGGTGTTTTTAGTCTCTGAGGCCCCCCGGCGGCTTTTAGAGGCTGCAGCTGAAGGGGAGAAGGGGCTGAGGGGGGCCCTTGGCCCTGTGGCCTGGGGTGGGCAGGCCTGGGTGCTCCCGCTGCCTCTCGGCCCCTGCAGAAGGACCCTCGGGAAGCCTTGGTCATCGCGGTCACTGCCAGAGCCATCTTCAACCTGGAGGCTGAGCACCAGCTCTTTCTGGCCCAGGGCACGGAGGAGTACACCAAGCACCAGGTGGCCCATGCCAAGGAGCCGCTGCTGCCGGGCACAGCCTTCCCCTTCATTCAGGTGCCAGCCTTCCCGGCCCTGGGAGCGAGGAGGCACCTGCCCGGGCCTCTGGGGCCGCCCCCTTCCCTTCCTGGGCCAGAGACCAGCTGACGAGCTGCCCGGGACGTCCGGGGCCCCAGAGCGACCCCAGGACTGCCTCCTGGCCAGGGATGGGAGGAATGCCGGGGAGGCCCCCAGCCCCACCCATGGGCCCCCCACATTCCCCCTCTTCCTTCTGGGCCTGGCATCCTGCCAGAAACTCCATGAAGCAGGGGCCCTCTTAGGGGTTCAACCCAGCCGCCACCCACCCCCTTCCCAGGGAGGCTGTCCCTGCCCCACGCTCCCCCAGGCACCCGCTCTGCTCCTCCCTCCTGGCCGGGGGAAGCAGCTGGGGCGGGGAGCACAGGGAGTCTCTCGGAGGCCATGGGGGGCCTCCCCACACGGATCCCGGTTCAGGGGTGCCGCTCCCTCCGGCCAGCCACAAAGGGAAGCCGGTGGGGGAAGAGACAGGCCCGGCCCAGTTCCCTGCGCTCAGCCTCCCAGAGGCCACCAGGCCAACCTTCCCATTGCCCAGATGAGGACGCTGAGGCCTAGGGGAGGCGGCCAGCGCCCAGCAGAGCTCATGAGGACCAGGATGTGCCCACGGCGGGGGGGGGGGGGGCCTGAGCTCGGCCGCCCGGTGCTTCTGCCCCCCAGGCAGTCCAGCTGGTCAATCGGAGGCTGCTGGAGCGGGACCCCGAGGACCGAGGCCTCCTGGATGTCATCGTCCTCTCCAACAACAGCCCAGAGGCTGGCGGCCGAATCGTCCACTGCGCCAGGCAGGCAGGTGAGGGGGGCCCTGGAGGAAGCACAGAGGTCCAGGCTCTCCCCAGGGGCGGCACCAGCCCCCGCTGGGACCTTCTCTTCTCCCCAACCCTCCTCGCTTGAACACAGAGCCCAAGACACCCCTCCGGCCCTTCCCACTGACCGTCTGAGCCTTCCCCAGAAGCTCCGGGCCCAGGTGGGTACAGGGGCTCCCCCTCCCCACAATGCCCCTGGCCTCTGGCTGCCTCGGGTCACCCCCATCCCGATAGCCCTTGGCAGGAGCCGTTGGCATCCTGGGGCTGGACAGAAGCCCCGGCGGGGCAGAACTGCAGAGGGAGGCCATCTCGGCCCTCCGGGTGGCCCGCTGGGGCCATCCAGCCTCCTTCCCAGAAGCCCTGACACGGGGGGAGCCGAGAGCTGGCTCTGGCCCCCGGGACATCCGCCGGTCAGTCGGGAGCATAACTAAGCCCGGCCGGTGGACCAGGCGCTGGGCCGAGGCCGAGGCAGGAGGGAGCGAGCTCGGAAGCCCCAGGACGGCCCCGACGCCAGAGATGCTCTTCGTTAGGACATTTCTCTGGGCGCCCTTGGCTCGTGCCCGGACGGACCCTAAGGGGGCCGCCAGAAGCAGGACTGAGGCTGGGAAGTGTCCGGCTCCCTCGGACGCGCCGTGGAGGCAGAGGCGGAGGCGCCCTTTCTCCATTCCCAGCCTTTACAGGGGAGGACACTGAGTCCAAAGGGAGGCCTGGCCCGCAGGCGGTCAGTCGGTCACCCCTGGACAAGCGTGGAGCCTCCTCTCGGGGTCACCCGAGGCCGGGGTGAGCCGGGACCCGGGCGGGCCCCCAAGATGGCGGCTGCGTCACCCTCCTCTCTCCCAGGGCTGGAGATCTCCAAATTCTGCTTTGTCAGCGACGAGGACTCCACCGAGTACCTGCGAGACCTGCACGTGGGGCTGTTTCTGTCCGCGGACAGGACCGACGTGTGCAACGCGCTGAAGAGGGGTGAGCGCCCGCCCGCAGCCAGTCCCAGCCCCCCGGGCCGGAGGGGCACAGAGCGCCCCCTCTTCTCCCTCTGCCTGTGCCCCGCACCGCCTGCCAGCCAGCCGCACCGGCACTGGGACCCAGGAGGCCCAGCCTGCCTCCACGAGAGGCTTTCCAGTGGGGGACAGAAACACCCATGAGGCCCTGGGGCGCAGGGGGAGGCGGGCAGGAGGCCGGGGCCCTGGGGCGCAGGGGGCGCAGGGGGAGGCGGGCAGGAGGCCGGGGCCCTGGGGCGCAGGGAGTGAGTATATGTGGGGCACTAAAGGTCAGGCTGGGGCAGAAATCCGCTCCCCACTCCCCAGGGCTTGCGATGGCCTGGTGGTCTCCTGTCCCTCCTCTGGTGGGCCTCTAAGGAGACAGAACACAGCTGCCTTTCTCCGGGGGGGGGCACTGAGGACACTGATGTGCTGCTCAGGTTCTCTGAGAGGGAGGGGCCAGCATTGCCCCCATTTTACAGAGGAGGACAGGGAGGCAGGCAGAGGCAGTGAGCCCCCCAAGGTCACTTGGCTCCTCAGGAGGGGGAGGCCTGGGGGAGGGTCGTGGGGGGTTGAGTGGTGCCCCCACACTGCCATGAGGCTGGGCCACAGCAACAAACTGCTCCAGCTCCCGGGAGGGCCTTTAAGATGTCCCCATTTTATGGAAGAGGAAACTGAGGCCAGGGAGGTCAGAGACCTTGGGGGGGCGGAGCTGGGGACGCCCTGAGCAGGGCTCCGGCTTCTGCACTGTCCAACAGAGCCGCCTCATGGCCACTGGTGTAAGTGCCGCCTCCAGTGAGCAGCCATTGCTGCCAGACTGGGAGGAGGAGGGGGCAGCAGCAGGGCAGGGACCGGCCAGGAGCATCCCCAGGGACGGCAGCTTCTCCCTGGAGCCTGCTGCTGGCCTCTGGCCTCGGGAAGAAAAGCGGGGGGGGGGGGGGGGGCAGGGACCCACCCAGGGTCACTCAGCCCAGAAGCAGTTGAGACCAGATTGGAACCCGGGACCCCCCTCCGGCCCCAGCTTCAGCTGCCCCTTCGCCGGGGCCTCCAGGAGCGTCCAGGCCAGGAAAGCGAAGGAAGGTTGGGTCAGAAGGGTCCGACCAGCCTTCCTCTTCGGCTCTCGGGTGGTCAAAGCATTTTGTGTCCATTTATTGGAGCCCTTCGGGGGGCGGTGCTGGGGGCGAAGGAGGGGAGCGAGAGCCGCCAGGGTGGCCCGGCACTAGGAAGCCCTGGGTTCAAATCCAGCTTCATAGACTTACTAGCAGTGAGATCCTGGGCTGCCTGCCTCCGTTTCCCCACCTGTGAAATGGGGCAGGGGTCACTAGGAGGATCCAACCAGCGACGCCCAGAGAGGTCCCGTGAGTGGCGGCTCTCCTCGCTGTCTGCAGGCCGGCCGCCCCCTCACACCACGGCCGTGTCTGCGTCTCCCCAGGGGTGCCGGCGGCCCTCATCTTCCAGCAGGAGGTCCAGGCGCCCAGCACCCAGCTCCGCTTGGCCTTCGACGGAGACGCCGTGCTCTTCTCCGACGAGACGGACCGGGTGTTCCGGGAGCAGGGCCTGCAGGGGGCGCTGCGCTACGAGAGGGCCATGGAGGCCGTGCCCATGGGCGAGGTGGGGGCAGCCCCGGGGAGCGTCCCCCGGGGGCCCAGGTCCAGTGGGGCGCGGGCACAGGAGTGACCCGTCCCGCTGGCTCTGCCTCCCCCAGGGGCCCCTGAAAGCCTTCGCCGTGCAGCTGGGCCGCCTCCGGGAGAAGTTCGGGCCCGAAGACTCGCCGCTGCGCACCTACCTGGTGACGGCCCGCAGCCAGGGCGGCCTGAGCCTGCGGGCCCTGAACACCCTGCGGGCCTGGGGGCTGCGCCTGGACCGCGTCCTCTTCATGGACGGGGCCCCCAAGGGGCCCGCCCTGGCCCGGATCCGGCCCCACATCTTCTTCGACGACTCCATGCACAACATCCAGGGCGCCCAGGACGCCAGCGTCCCCTCAGCCCTGGTGCCCGGCAGCTGCTGAGGGCCGCTCGGCCGCCTGGTCCATTCCCCTGCCTCCGGCCAGGGCTCCCCTTGACCAGGACCCTTAAAGGTCCTCTCAGAGCCCTGCCCTCAGCCCCCCCAGCCCCCCTCAGCCCCCCACAGGCCCCCTCAGGACCCCCACAGCCCCCCACAGCCCCCCCCAGGCCCCCTGCCCTCAGCCCCCCTCAGCCCCCCACAGGCCCCTACAGCCCCCCTCAGCCTCCCACAGCCCCCCTCCTCAGCCCTGCCCTCAGCCCCCCACATCCCCCCACAGCCCCCCTCAGCCCCCACAGCCCCCCTCAGGCCCCTCCACAGCCCCCCTCAGCCCCCCAGGCCCCCTGTCCTCTGCCCCAAGTCCCCTTCCTTGTGTGCCAGCCTCAGGGGTGCCAAGAGCCCTGCACAGGCCACTCCATCAAAGGCCTTCTGTGCGCAGAGAAAGGTGTTGCAGAAGAGAAGGGACGCGCTTATTAAATGCCTCCTGTGTGCCAGGCACCGTGCTAGCTGCTGGCAGTTATTCTCTCCATCTGCAGAACGGCTCACAAGGGGCTCCCTTTTATAGCTGGGGAAACTGAGGCAGGCAGAGATGAAGTGACTCCCCAGAGTGCACAGCTGGGAGGTGGCTCAGGCTGGATTGGACCGCTGAGTCTCCGGCCTCTAAGAAGTGTCCTTCTTGGGGACTGGCCTTGCTCATCCTGAGGGCCAGGAGGCCCAACTCTGGCGCTCCATCTCCGGGCTCAGCGGCCCCTCCTGTAAGCAGAGGGGCTTCTCCGTCCCGCACTCTCCCTTCCCCCCAGCTGGGAGACGGGCTGCAGAAAGGCCGCCCAGGCCTTGGGCTGGAGGCTGACGTGGCAGACGAAGGGTGCTGCCGGTCCCCCCTCATCGCTGCAGCCTCCGTCCCTGGCCGGAGCCTGGAAATGGCTCTTTCCAAAATGTTCCTTCGTCCTCTCCTGCCTGTAGCAGGCCCCTGTGGCTGGGGGTGGGGTGGGGAAGAGGGGGGACCCACCGCCGGGAGGCAGGCAGAGGGGGTGCTGGGGGCTGAGGCTGAGCTGCTCACACAGAGGCCCGGGAGATGCCCCCTTCCCCAGAGAGGACCCGGCCAGAAGGGACCAGCAGCAGGGCCTCGGGGGGCCACATAGGCCTTTCCTGCCTCCCACCCCGTCCCCTTGGTCCTCCACCCTCTGGCTGCTTCCACCCAGCCTAGGCTAAAGAGAGACCCTGGGCAAGTCCCTTAACCCCCATTGCCTAGCCCCGACCACTCTTCTGCCTTGGGGCCAACCCACAGTGTGATTCCAAGATGGAAGGTGAAGGGGTTAGAAAAAAGAGAGACAGAGACAGAGACAGAGGAGAGACAGAGACAGAGAGACAAAGAGACAGAGAGACAGAGGAGAGACAGAGACAGAGAGACAGAAGAGAGACAAAGAGACAGAGAGACAGAAGAGAGACAAAGAGACAGAGAGGAAAGAGAAAAGCAAACAGAGAGGAAAGAGAGACAGACAGAGACAGAGGAGAGACAGAGAGAGAGAGAGAGAGAGAGAGACAGACAGACAGACAGACAGAGACAGAGGAGAGACAGAGAGACAGAGGAGAGACAAAGAGACAGAGAGACAGAAGAGAGACAAAGAGACAGAGAGGAAAGAGAAAAGCAAACAGAGAGGAAAGAGAGACAGACAGAGACAGAGGAGAGACAGAGAGAGAGAGACAGACAGACAGACAGACAGACAGACAGAGACAGAGGAGAGACAGAGAGAGAGACAGAGGAGAGACAAAGAGACAGAGAGGAAAGAGAAAAGCAAACAGAGAGGAAAGAGAGACAGACAGAGACAGAGGAGAGACAGAGACAGAGACAGACAGAAGGGGGGAAGCGAGAGGGGGAGGGAGGGAGGGGGAGTCCTTCAGAGCCAGCTTCCTCTTCCTCCTTCCCTTTGGAAGCTGGCTGGGCCAATGGTGTCACTAAACTGGCCACCCGGATGTCTGGAGGCTGGACACTGACCTTTCCCAGCTTTGGCTGGGCTTTGAGTCATTTTCCTGTCTCCCAGAATCCATACCAAGTGTTAGTTCCAAGGCAGAAGAGCAGTAAGGGTGAAGTGACTTGCCCAGGGTCACGGGCCACCTTGGAACCCAGGACCTCCCCTGCTAAGCCAGGCTCTAGCCCCCTCCCAATTGTACTTTCACCTCTTCTGGGCTGCCCGTGGTCAAGGGCAGGTGAGGGAAGGCAAGGCTGTCCCTTGGCCTCAGAGCGGGGCCCCCTTCACTGCCGGCCTTTTGGATTCAACCACTCAATACTTAGGAAGCACCTACTATGTGCCAGGTGCTCTGGGGATACAAAAAGAGACAGAAGACAGTTCCTGCCCTCCAGGAGCTTCACATGCAAATAAGTATATGCAAGAGGAAATAAGGGACTGAGGGTCTGCCCTGGGCCCCGGAAGAAAGGGTGGTTGGAGAAGGCTTCCTGGAGGAGGTGACATTTTAGTTGGGACTTGACGGAAGCCAGAGCAGCCTGGAGGGAGAGATGAGGAGGGAGCGTTCCTGGCTGGGGTTGGGGTAGGGTGGGGTGGAGGGAGGGGGTGGGGAGCAATCAGAGAGGATGCCTGCAGTTGGAAATGAAGGTTCTTGTTCCTGGAACAGCCAGGAAGCTGGTCCCTGGGGGAGAGACTGCCTGTCAGGGAGTGAGGTGTTAGAAAGTCAGCTCCCCTGGCCTGGCCTGGCCTGGCCAGCCTCACTTCCTCCCATCCCCTCCTTCCACATTTCTAAGCAGATCTTATCCACTTCCCCCTCCAAACTTGCCCCTCCCCCCTGGGCCTGCCAGTCTTTGCCAGTTCTTGGCCTTTCTCCCTCCCCCCATCTCCCCTTCTCCTCCCCTCCTTGGCCTCTCCCTGGCTCCATTCCTCTGCCTCCCTCCCCTGGCCCCTTGGGCTTCTCTAGCATTTGTCTCCCACCGTGGCCAGCCAGGGCTCCCCAGCCACGCCCCTTGGGGTTTCCCAGGGGCTGGGGCCTCGCAGTCCCCCCTTCCCTTGGCCACCCTGTAGGGCTCAGCCTTCAGCCCCCTCTGCAGCCCTGCCCGCTCCCACCTGGCCATCTCAGCCTGGCTGGCTCGCCTGGCTACTCCCACTGGCTTGCCCAAACTGGCCTTTCCAGGGTCCCTCCCAGCCTAATCACTTATCTTGTGCTGCCAGTGGTGCCTGTGCAATCTCTTTCCCTTCCCATGCCACCTCCCTGGAGCGGGACCTCACCTCTGCTCACCCAGACTATTGCAATAGCCTCCTAACCGGTCTGCCAGGCTCAAAGCTAGCCCCTCTCCAATCCATCATTGCTCCCTGACTTGCCCCAGAAGCCGGGGTGTTGCACCACTCGGGGGATGAGCCAACAACTGCCTGTTCAGCACCCATTCGGTGCCAGCCTCTGTGATGGGTGCTAGGGACCCAGGCAGGCAAAGGATTTCCCCCTCAAGGACTCTCCATTGCAAGGGAGGGGGGAAGAGGGACAGCTTTGGGGTCACCAAGGCCTCCAAGGAGCAGCATGCTGAGCCCCAAGATCACTGACTGCTCCATGCGTCCTTTCCAGGAATGCTCCTCTCCTACCCGAAAACTGCTATGGATCAGCCTTGCCCATGAACAAGGACTGAAATACTAAGCTTGGCATTCAAGGCTCCCCCAAATCGAATTCCACTCATTCTCCTCTCAGAGCCCCGATGTCTTTCTGCCCAGGGGATGCCCTCAGCTCCTTTTACCCTCTATGAAAGTCTCTCTCAGCCCACCTCTGGGACAAACACCTTAGGGCAGGGGCCACTAACCTGGGGTCTGTGAACTTTGAACCCTTTGCCACCCTTCAAGCCAATGGTTTCCTCTACAGCACTGTGTATTCAATTCATTTAAAAACCTGATTTGGGGAAGGGCTTGATGATCTTCACCACACAAGCAGGGAGAACCCCGGGGTCTTGGGCAGAAAGAAAAGTGCCAGCTGCCTCTGCCAGCTGCCACTGGGTGTCAGGGTGTCTGTCACAGGACAGCCCCAGATAGGATCAAACTGGGAGCAGCCTGAGCTAGCAGTATCCCAAGGGCGATGCTTCTGGTCCTCCTCTCCACTCCCAGAGGGCCACAATGACCTCATGGTCCTTTGTCCTTTGACTCATATGGAAATTAGACTGGAGTCAGGCAGAGCCATATGGAGCCTCTTCCAGAGTCATCAAAAGCCAGCAGGGGGGGTGCCAGGACAAAAGTCAGGATGACCTGATGCAGATGGCCTGGGACAGGGGCATGACTGGGAGGCGGGGGATGACTGTGACCTCTTCCATGCCTGAGCAAGCACCCACCATGCTCCATAGCCATCATAATGACCTCTGAGACAGATTGTTCCCATCTTTCCCTTCCATGGGAGGCATCTAGGGTAAACCCCCTTCACTTCACAGACAGGTTGGGGGTCCCCTGAGGTGCCTCCCATGCCTGAGGATGTTCAACAGGCACATGACCTCCAGAAGTGGGTGGGCAGCCCTGAAAAGAGCTTAGCAAGCAGTCTTTGTGGTGGCAAAAAATTGGAAAATGGGGGGGGGTAATCCCTCCATTGGGGAATGGCTGACCAAATTGTGGTCTATGACAGTGATGGAATACTATTGTGCTGTAAGGAATGATGAACTGGAGGATTGCAGAAAAGAGATGGAAAGACCTCCATGAACTGAAGCAGAGTGAGAGGAGCAGAACCAGAAGAACAGGGCACACAGAGACGGATACATTGTGGCACGATCGAGTGTAACTGACTTTGCTAGTAGCAGCAGTGCCGTGACCCAGGACAAGGGAGGGACTGAGGAGAAAGAATGTATCCACATCCTGATAAAGAACTGGGGGAGCGGAAAGCCTGAAAAAAAGCAGATGATTCATCACTTGTTTATCTGGGGATAGGATGGGGTTGTGGTTTTTAAAAGATTATTGCAAAAATGATTAATATGGAAATAGGTATTGAGTGATAATCCCTGTATAGCCCAGCTCCTTGGTTCTGGAAGGGGGGAGGGAAACAACATGAATCATGTAACCTTGGGAAAATACTTAAAAAGAAATTAATTAAAATTTTTTCAAAAGAGTTTGGCAAGCAGAGGGCCTGGCCCTGTCCAGCACCCTGACGCCCTGAAGATGACCATGCCCCAGAGGCCACTGTGCTGCCCCCCTTCAATCACTGCTTTTAACCCCTTCTCTTAGGCTGATCATTGTCCTCATCAGGGAGGTTTCTGAGAGTTGCCCTGCCCTGTCAGAAGCTAGTGAGAAGGACTTCCAGCCAGGGTCCTGGGAGGAGAGAGAGGCCAGGCCTTGAGCCAAGGGTGGGGGTGGGGTTGTTTTCCTGGAAGGGCATTTTCTCTCTCTGACTGGCCCAAGGACCATCCTAAGAGCATCCTGTTATCAGGGTGAGCCTCCCACACCCACCATTCATCTGATGACTCCCCAGTCACTGCCACCCCTGCCCTCCACCCTCTAAGAGTTATCTCCCCCATTAGAGTAATGACAATGATGATAAGGATGAGGACAATCTGCATAAATGTTATCACATTCCAGCTGAGGCAGAAGGCCCCAAGTAAGGTAGACTTCCCTTCCCAGTTCCATCTGACTTCACACACTTCCTAGCTGGTTGACCCTATACAAGTCATTTCACTGCATCTGCCTCAGTTTCCTTATCTGTCAAATAAGTTGGAGAAGGAAATGGCAAATGACTCCCACATCTCTGTCAAGAAAACCCCAAGTGATGAGTCAGACAGGCCTCAAAAGTGACAAACAACAACAATCCTAGGAGTCAGGTACAATGAGGAAACTGAGGCAAACAGAGTTTAGAGGATTTGCCCAGGATCATACTTGGGTCTTCCTGGCTCCAGGCTCAGTGCTCTTGAAAGCAAGGACCAAATGACTTTTGTCTGTGTATCCCCAGCACCTAACACAGTGCCTGGTACATAGTAAGAAATGCTTTTCCACTCATTCATTCATTCATTCATTCATTCATTCACAGGAGGTGCTTAATAAGTGCTCATTGATCAACTGATTTGTTCATTCATTGTTACAAACATCCTCTCCCAGTATCTCATTTTACAGATCAGGTAAGTGATGTCCAGACAAGAGGAGTGACTTTCCCAAGGTCATAGTATAGTATATAGTAGTAGTCTCTCGGTAACCAAGAATGACAATCGTCTTTGTGTGTTTTCATCTATGGTGTATAGATGAGTGTGCACAAAGACACTTGTGCGTGAAGGAGATTTAAGTGGAAAAGTCATTGCACAGAGACAGTCCCACTCTCTCGGCTGGCGTTGGAAGCCTGGGTCCAGTGGCACGAAAAGTCGTTACACCTGGAGACTTCCTCAGCTGCATTGGATGGCCGTGTTGTCCTTTGTGCTCCAACACGCCCTAAGCACTACACAGTGCTTTGCTGTGTCGCCATCTCAGCCGTTGAACCTTCTTATTGGTTTCTTCCATCTGTTCAGCCGAAGCAGTCTTCACATGCTGGGTGAGCAAAGCCCTGGTTCACCAGGGGTCAACGACCCAATGGCTACCCTCACAAGGTTTAGCCGGCCTGTCGAAGCCGTTGCCCGGGGTGTGGCTGCTGCCACATGCTAGCAGCTACTGGGAGCCACAGTGAGAGCTGGGTGTCAGGTGGGGGTCAGAGGCTGGAGAGCTGCCCTAGGAAGGCATGACAAGCCCTCCATACCAGAGGTACTACCCCTCCCTGAGCACCCCACACACCCCAAGGTCATACCTCAAGTTAAAATGGAGCCAGACCCCTTGATTAATAGTAATGACAGCTGATACTGGCTTATGAAGCCCACAGCTGGGATGAATGAATGCCTTGAAGAATGGGAGGGGACCCCGGAGAGTGCGGGGGCCCTGGGGTGACCGATTGCCTTCTCTTGCCAGAAAGGATTGGGGGGAAAGAAGGCAGATCTCCAAGGAACACGAGAGCCTGGCATGGGGTGGCGCAGGAGTCGCACACTGCCGAAGGCGCCTGAACCCGAGCCAGCGCAGAACAAGCTCTAAACTTCGGTCAAGTAAGGACCAGGCACTACCACGGCTGGGGAGCAGCTGGGGGACTCAGTGAGAGAGAGCCAGACGGGAGGTCCTGGGTTCAAATTTGGCTTCAGACCCTTCCTGGCTAGGTGACCCTGGCCAAGTCACTTCACCCCTCTTGCCTAGCCCTTACCCCTCTTCTGCCTTGGAGCCAAGGCAGTGTTGATTCTACATGAGAAGAAAAAGGAATGGCCGCCCTCTCTGTCCCTGGACTCCAGGCCCAGCCCTGGCCCTCATTGCTGGACTGCCTGGTCAGTGGTGCAGCCCGGGAAAGAGGCCGCACCCTTCTGGGGATCCCCCTGAAGAGGGACCCTTACTTGGGAAGGGATCCCTGGTCTCTCGGGTCCCCACTGTAGCAAACCGCAGGCATAAGAGGACCGGCTTGGGGACCCCCCAGGGAGCAGGCCCTCCCCCTCGGCCCCAGCGATGGGGGGAAAGTTCTGCCCTGAGCCTTGGTCTTCCTGGCCAGAAACCGAGGTCGGGGGAAGCCGGCCCACCGTGTCCTCCCAGTTTCCCAGGTGGACACGGGGCAGAGAGAAGAGCCAGCTGGGCCTGTGTGCGAGAGTTACCACCAACTTGGCCCACTGTTTGGGACCCAGCTGAACAAGCTCTGCCCTCAGGGAGGCTCTCAAGAAGAAGAAGGAGGAGAAAATCCAGTGCCAGCAGCCGGAATGAAGGGGGGCTTCCTGGAGGAGGCTCGGGAGCGGAGAGCCTTGAAGCCGTCCAACAAGTCGGGATGAGGAAGGGTGGCATTCGAGGCTTGGCAATGGCTTTGCCCCACGCAGCGGCAGCAGCAGCAGGAGACAGAGTCCGGAGCTGGGAAAGCGAGGCGATAGAGGAGGCCGCCCGAAGGTGCACATCGTCTCCTCCAGGCCGGGAGGAGCTGCCGAGGGCTCCCCAAGGAGGGACCGGCCTGCTCAGACCTGGGAATCGTCCGGGAAGGAGAGCCCCGAGAGGAAGGCGAAGCGGACGTGCCGCTGAGCAGTGTCGGGCAGGGGTCTAAGGAGGAAGGAGTCCGTGCTGGCTCTGTGGCGCGGGGAGAAGGGGCTGGGAGGGCCCGGGGACCATTGGCCGGGGGAGCCCAGGGGGCGGCCGGGGCAGGAGGAGGAGCAGCAGCAGGTCTGCCACACGGAGCGTACACACGTGTGCACACACATGGACTTAGAGGGCTGCTGCTCTTGTCTGTCCTTTGTTTTCCAAGAGGCCCCATGACGTCATGGGTGAGGTCTCGACGTGGGCATGGATTGGATTCAGGTGAGCGGAGGTGCGCCGAGGCAAAGGCTCCCTCCCTCTCCCAGGCGGGGATGGCCCGGGGCGCGGGCTCTCGGCACTGCACGGCACCTGCTTCGGGCGCTTTCGTTGGCCTACTCCTCCAGGAAGCCTTCCAGGCCCCCGAGCCCCCCCACGTGTTTGCGCCCCACGTCGGTGGGGGTGGCACCCCTTGGGCACTCTGTGCCAGCAAGCTGGCCCCTTCTTGTCCTTCGCACACGATGCTCCGGCCAGAGCTCGTCTGTGCGGGTGGCCGTGGTGGTCCCCCCATTAGATGGAAGCTCCCTGGAAACCCTCTTTCTAATTCTCCGACACTTCGCATGGTGCCAGGCACGTAGCCGGTGCTCATTAATACATGTCGGGGGCAGCCAGAGTCCTGGGCCTGGACTCAGAAGGACCCAAGTTAAAATCTGGATTCAGATCCTTCCCAGCTGTGTGGCCCTGGCCAAGTCACATCCCCCTGTTGGCCTCAGTTTCCTCATCTGTAACATGAGCCGGAGAGGAAAAGGGCAACCCTCTCCAGTATCTGCCAAGAGAACCCCCAATGGGGTCATGAGGAGTCATGAGCAAGCTCTCCTGGAAGCTGCTTCTGCCCTCTGTGGAGACTTTCCCTCCTGGAGGCAGGGGCTCCTCCCTACTGGGGGGCTCCTGTCCAGGGAGTTCTGGATTCGACTATTGCCACCTCTGGAAGCCCAGCCACAGGAAGAAGTAGCGGCGTCGGCTGAGCCCTCGGTCAGAGACGCGACGGGCTGCAGGAGCTTCGGATCGACGCGCGGGGAGCCACTCATCGGGGAGGCCTCCTGGCCGTGTCCCCCTCGGCCCGTGCCCAGCCCTGCCAGAACGGATGGCCGTGGACGGCTTTGGAGGCCCTTCAGCCTCTTCGGTTCTTTTTGGTCCTCGCATTCTCAGGGCCGGTTATATGGAGGGGCTCCGTGGCTGCAGGGCTGGTGGGCATCCAGGGGGAGGCTGGGTGGTGAGCGATTCAGCCTGGCATGCGGCAGAGATCTGCAGCCCTCGTGGCTTCTCTGGGGTCATGCCACTTCAGAACGTGCCAGGGGTGCCAGGGAGGACGTCCTCGAGGAACGTTCTAGGAGGAAGACGCAGCAAGAGGCGGGCCCTCGGAGCAGGAAGGGGGGAGAAAAAAGGGACTCCCTCCAGAAGTGGCAAGGGGCGGCTTCTGGGCCCACCCAAGCTGCCCACGTCTCAGGGCTCAGACGGAAGCATCGGAGGCCACGGCCAAGCCCGGCTGGGACCCAGAGGCTTGGCGAGGAACACTCTGCGAAGGAAGAGAAGGAGATCTGCTCCCCAGAGGGAGGCCGGTGGCTCCTCCAAGTCTGGAATTGCTCCGGGACTCCATGCAGGGTTTCCTTGGCAAAGACCCTGGAATGGTCTGACAGAGGAGGAAACTGAGGCAAGCAGGAGGAAGTGACTTACCCAGAGTCACCCGGCTAGTGTCTGCGGCTGGATCTGAACTCGGGAAGCCTCGCCTTCCCGACTCCAGACCTGGCATCGTGTGCTGTGGTGCCACCTCTCTGCCCCATGGTCAGCCCCTAGTAAAGGACTTTGTGAGCCTGCAGAGAAGGGAGTGGAGCTCTTCAAAGGCCAAGCCCGGCTCCCCGGAGCTCCTTGCTGGGAGGGCGCCTGGGCAGGCAGAAGGGGACAACCCACATCTCTGGGGCTTGTTTTATCTTCATTTCCCCGTCCCATGGTTTGGGGCCTCCGGCCTGCCCAGGCTCTGCAGCCCCGCTTCTCCAGGGCCCTGCCTCTTGGTTCTGCCCACTCTGCTCTGCCTCGGTTCACCCAGGCCTTCCCAGCATTCCGTACCTCCCACGGCCACTGTCTGCCCCGCCGTTTCCACTTCCTGGTTTGAGCGAAGCCACTGGCGCGAGGCCCCCCGGAAAGTGTGCACATTGGGGGGCTTCCCAAAGGCGCAAGGGACAGTCGTGGGCCCCAAAGCGGGGTGGGGATCCTGCCCTGGTCACTGTCTCCATCCATAATCACGCCACGGAGGGAAGGAGAGCAGGCAGGGAAGAGAGGAGCCGATGGGAATGGCCAATAGGAAGCCATTTAGGAGGGCTCCAGGGAGGTCACGGCCTTGGCTGCGGGAGCTGCGGCTGGCAGCTGGGCATGGGGAAAGGCCCTGGGGGTCTCAGTGGACCCCAAGCTCACCGTGCATTGGCCCTGGGCTGCCTCTGGCCTCTGCCTTTGTCAGTCCACAGACCAGTCCGTGCTTGGAGGGCCGGGAGGGGCTCTGGGCACCAAGACCTTCCATGAGCCGGATTTGGGGAGTCAGGAGGGGGCAGTGACTTTGCTCTGAGTGGGGCTGGGCCGGGGCATCTAGCCTAGAGAAGAAAAGGCTTTGGGGAGCCGGGACGGAGCCCCCTTCAGGCATCCAATGGGCTTCCTGGACGGAGAGCCCTCCCGCCAGGAGAGGGGTTGCTTCAGGGGCGCCCAAGCAAAGCCTGGAGGACCTCCTGCCAGACCTGGGTGTGGGGCTCTGGCCACCCGGCCCCTCCCGAGGAAGAGCGATGTCTCTGGGGCTGAGGAAGGGGAACCCCGGCGGGAGCCAGGAATTGCTTCACACCCAGGAAGAGAGCAAAGAAAGTGGCTCCCCGCGGGGGTCAGGAGGCGGTCAGCAGGCCCTGGCGCCAGGCCCGGGGGCTCCCCAGCCCTGTCTCCTTGGGGGCCAGTTTCTCTGCGAGCGCTCCCGCTCTCTGTGTCTGTCTCCTGCCCCCTCCCCGGGCTGTCTGCGGATGGAGGGGCGCCTCTTCCCTGCTCTGCTCCTGGGGAGGGGCCGCGGCTGGCAGGACCCCAGGGAGGCATCCGGCCTCTGTCCTGCCGGGAGCGCCCAGAACCTGCCCTTCCCTCGGGCCCGGCTCTGGCCGCTGCTGGGCCGGACCGCAGAGGGCTCCCCAAGCAAGGAGAAGGCCCGGATGGGCCGGTCTTGGCCCTGGCCTTTGGGCAAGGGGCAAGAAGTGGTCCCTGGCAGGGGCCCTCCCACGGCGAGAAGGGACGGAGGGAGCCCTATGGCCGAGGACCGGGAGGCCCCCATCCCCCTAGCCGGCCAGGGTCCACGCAGGGGCCGGCCTGGCCTCCTCTGGCCTGGGGAGGGGGAGAACCGGCCTCTTCCGCGACTGGGCGCCCAGTTTGGGTTTTTGTGGGGGGAGGAGAGGGAGGAGGAGGAGGTGGGGGGAGGAGAGGACATCCAGCCCTGAAGAACCTCTGTGGCCTCAGGTACTTCAGGCCCCTGCAGGAGTGACCCTGGCCAAGTCCCTTCCCCCCATTGCCCTGCCCTTGCCCCTGAGTCCAAGAGGGAAGGGAAGGGCCCCGGAGAAGGAGGCTCCTTAGGGTGGGGGGGTCCCTCCAGGGCTGCTGACTGGCCAGGGAGAAGGGCTACAGGCACACTTGGACTGCTGGGAAGAGGGGCGCCACTGCCCAGCCCCCCCCCAAGCTGTGGCTCTTTGCTACAGGGCTGGACAACTGAGAATGGCGCCTCGCAAACTGCTGCAGCTTCTCCGAGGCAGAGCCCTTGGGAGTCTGGCGCCGGGCATCCAGTTGGCGCCTAATGATTGCTTGTTGGCCTGAGTGAGAGGGCCCCAGGGGCATGTGAGGAGGGGGGCCGAATGGAGGGGGCCGGTATCAGCAGCCCCAGGAGGTCCAGGGGGCTGGGACACAGCAGCACCCAATGGAAACCTCCAGAAAGAGCAGCCGCAGAGCTGGCAGCCTGGGGGCCAGCAGAAGCTGAGTCTCCTGGCACCTGGCTGGCACCCTAGGTGGCAGGGGCGATGCCCATGAGGTCTGGGCAGCTGGGGTCCCTGCCCTTCCGGGGAGGGGCTTCGGTCATCCCCCGCCCCCCCCCCCCCCCCCCCCCCCGTGGATGACTCGGGGGCCTGGATGGACCCCCAGCTGGGCTGGTCTCCCCATCAAAGGGCCATTGTTCCCCGAGGCAGCCACCTGCCCGGCCCCTCCCTGCCTGGCTGAGTCACTGCCCCAAAGTGGGATGAGCCGCCTCCCAGCTTTCCTGGCTGCTGGGGAGGGGCTGTGATTTCCCCAGAGAGGCTGGCACCTCTGAGGGCACATGGTGCCAGCTGCTTGCCACCCACCTGCCCCGGGGCTGCCTTCTCTCTGCAGAGGGGGCCCTGGCCAGGGGCTTCTGCCTTTGGCCCTGCCTGGCTGGAGGAGGACCCAGCTCTGGGCATGGGCACGGGCGGGCGCTGGAGAATGTGGCCTTTGTTCCTGGGCCAGCCTGTGGGAAGGTGGGAAGGGGCGGGCAGAAGGGCCCTGGAATGCTCCCCTCCCCCGGCAGCCCTGGGCACAAAGGGGCCTTCCTGGGCTCCCCAGCCTGCACTCACCTCACTCCCTGGGCGACCCCATCCCTTCCCAGAGCCTCAGTTATCCCTTCTGTTCCCTGGCCCTGTTGGGCCCTTTGTGGGCCCCCAGGAGAAGGGCCGGAGGAGCCCTGGGGCCCCAGACCCCGACACTGAGCCCTCTTGGGCTCCCCTTCTCACCCCCAAGGTGGGGGGTGCCTGTGCCCTGGAGCCAAGAGGAGGTGTAGGGAGGGAGGGAGAGGTGCGCCCCACCCATGGGCCCACCCCTTAGCCCAGAGTATTTATGGAGCCCCTACTGTATGCCTGGCCCACTGGCTCCCCGTGTAAGGGAGGGAGAATATGGCAGCCCGGGAAGCCCCCCGAGCCTCAGTTTCCCCATCAGTAAAATGGACCCCCCCAGCTCCCTGCCAGTTCTGAGGCCCACTTGTGCGAATCCCCAGGGACCCTCCCGCCCCGCGGCTGTCCCGTCCTGATCGGGCATGACTCAGCACGGGGAGGGAGGCCGGACGGCACGAGTGCTCGCGTGACTCAGCACTTCAGTGCCAGGAAGCCAGTCAGCAGGTTGGGGGCTCCACCCAGCCCGCTTCATGTGACCCCACCACAGCCAGACCGTGGGCTTGCCCTTCTGTTGGGGGCTGGGTGAACCCCTGGGCTTACAAACGAGAGCACCGCGTCCCCGCTCCCCCAAGGCACAGGAGTCTAGAGCGGCAGACACTCAGGCAGGAGGGGGGCGGGCGGGGGGCCATCTGACCAGCATCTGCCGGCGACCCTCCTGGTTCAGGGGCTCCCCGATGGCTCAGGTTAGGGGTCACGAGGACAGCAATCGGGGCTACGACGCCCGTGCCACTTCTAAAGGGGGGCCTCCATCCATGCCCCTGCCAGGGTGCCCAGGGCTCTTGGAGCTGCCATTCTGGGCCTTCACGGTCCCCCTGCCGGCCCTCTCCCTGGCCTTCCCTGGGCCCTGGGTCTCCTCCTCCCGGCCCCCTCGTGGGCTTCAGTCAGCTTGGCCACTAGGTAGCCAGCTGGACTCCTCCTGCAGGAAGCCTTCCCGAGCTGCTCCTCTGGGGATGGGGAGGGCAGAGCCCAGCTCGCTGGGAGATTCCATCCAGTGTCTGCCTCAGTTTACAGAATCCCTTTCCTTGCGGCTTCCACAGAAGCCTAGCTTAAGAACTGAGCATGAGGGTGGGTTCATGGGTGCTGGGTTCTAGTCCTGCTCCTGTCACTGGCTCCAAGGGGACCTGAACAAAGGACTTGTCCCTCTGGCTGTCCTCCCTGCGGGGAACGCTGTCCCTCTCTGTCTCTGTTTGCTGGCTTCCGCGGGGGCCCTCCGAAAATCTTGCCTTCTCCAGGAAGCCTTTCTGGATTCCTCCAAGGGCAAAGCCTTGCCTTGTGAGTGAGGCAGCGACGGGCCTGGACATCTTGGATGGCCCTCGATGGTCCCGGGCAGCTCCCATTGGGGGGGCTGGAAGGGGAAGGGCTGCCCCCGAAGGTCCAAGGAGCTGCCTGGGCTGTAAGAGGCGCCGCGACAAGCCCTGAAGACTTGCTTCAGCCAATGTTGCGAGGAGGGGCCAGAACCCACCGGGAGGCCCCGGGCTGCCGTGTGTAAAGGCTGGCAGAGACCCTGATCCGAGGCCAGCGAGAGCCCCCTTCTCTGCTCGCCCAGCATCGTGGCATGGATTCAGGCGACGGCTCGGGCCCGGGAACAAAGCGCTTGTCCAGCATGACTGGCCCAGCTCGCAGCTCTGCAACAGGGCTTTATGGTACACGTATGGCTCTCCCTTTGGCTCTTACGGCTCTGTTCCCTGACAGGTGAGGAAACTGAGGCCCCAGAGGGACATAGACTCGGCCAAGGCCACCCAGCTACGCGGCTCCCTGCGGACCCCGGGATCCGAGCCTCATCTGGGTCAGTGCCAAGACTGAAATCTGGCTGGGGAGGGGACAGCTGGTCCTGCCCTCAGGGAGCTCACACCCACACAGGGCTGGCTGTGCCTACAGAGAGGTGACTGGGAACTGGGTCTGGGGTGGAAAGGGAGCCAGCCCAGGCTTCCCCTGGGGCCGGACACCCACAGAGCCTTGGGCCAGCCCGGCCTGGGTCCTGGGCACTGCCCGGCGACCATTCCACCAGGTGGAGATCCTTATAGGAAAGCCCATCCCGTGGTGGGCTGGGGTGGGCCAGCCTGGGATCTGGGCCGGGCACAGGGGCTGCTGCCCCTTCCTAGTGGGCTTCTCCCTGCCCTGGTCCTCTGCAGGGAGGGCCAGCTTCTGCCCAGAGCCCAGCTGCCCCAGGGACTGCAGCACTCGATGCTGTGCCATCTGGCCACGCTGCCCACCTCTCCCCCTTTCGTGGTCACCCAGGCCAGGCTCACCCATCTGTCCCTGGCATTCCCTGGCCAGGCGTTTGAAGCTGCTCCCAAGGTGCCCTTAAAAGGATTCTTCTTGCTCCTCCCTGCTGGCACAGGGGCACCCTCTACATGGCCTAAGCAGGCAGGGGGGCTCTGCCCTGCTGCCAGACCCCCTGAAGATCTGGGGCGTCCAGGAAGCCTTCCACGGTTCAGCTAAGCTCATGCACCTGGAAAAAACACTGACTTCCCTCTGAGTGGAGACTCAGTGAAACTCCATCACTTGCTGATTATCTGATGCTTGGCCGGTCTCTTTAGCCTCGGCTTCTTCATCTGTGGAATGGGCATCCCACCTTTACCCTTTGTTGTCTCCTAGGGCTGGAGGGAGGGAGGAAGGAAGGAAGGAGGGAGGAAAGAGAAGAAGGGAGGAAGAAAGAAAGGAGAAAGATATCAGGAAGGAAGGAAGGAAGGAAGGAAGGAAGGAAGGAAGGAAGGAAGGAAGGAAGGAAGGAAGGAAGGAAGGAAGGAGGGAAGGAAAGGAGGGAGGGAGGGAGGGAGGAAGGAAGGAAGGAAGGAAGGAAGGAGGGAGGGAGGAAAGAGAAGAAGGGAGGAAGAAAGAAAGAAAGGAGAAAGATATCAGAAAGAAAGGAAGGAAGAAAGAAAGGAAGGAAGGAAGGAAGGAAGGAAGGAAGGAAGGAAGGAAGGAAGGAAGGAAGGAAGAAAGGAAGGAAGGAAGGAAGGAAGGAAGGAAGGAAGGAAGGAAGGAGGGAGGAAAAAAGGAAGGAAGGAGGGAGGAAAGAAGGAAGGAAGGAAGGAGGGAGGAAAGAAGGAAGGAAGGAGGAAGGAAGGGAGGAAGGAAGGGAAGGAGGGAGGGAGGGAGGGAGGGAGGGAAGGAAGGAAGGAAGAAAGGAAGGAAGGAAGGAAGGAAGGAAGGAAGGAAGGAAGGAAGGAAGGAAGGAAGGAAGGAAGGAAGGAAAGAAGGAAGGAAGGAAGGGAAGGAGGAAGCCACAGGCCTGTTTCATGGAGGTCTTTCCCAAGCCCCAGGAGACTAAGAGATCCAGGAGGACATGGACAGCACCCAGCGTGTGGGGTTGGGATTCAAAAGGTGATTGGGGAGGAGGGGAGTGAGATGGCTCAGTGGATAGAGAGCCAGGCCTGGAAATGGGAGATACCGGGTTCAAATCTGGCCTGAGACACTTCCTAGCTGGGTGACCCTGGGCAAGTCACTTCACCCCATTGCCTGGCCCTCACCAATCTTGCCTTGGAAGCAATAGTATTGTTCTGTGTGGGATGAAGTAGAAGACCACCCACCCACCTTAGAATGACAAACCTGGAGTCAGAGAATGGACAGTAGAAGATGCAGGCTTTGTTCTTCCTCATGAGTAAGGGGCGCTCCCTAATGGCACTGCCCATGGCACGGGCGCAGACACGAGCATTTTGTCGATCCCTGACACAAGACCCCCTCCCTTCCGCCAATAGCCCACAGTCTGGGGACCGGAAATCTACCCAGTCAGAAAGCAACAAGCTCCAGAGCAGAAGCTTCACGGGCTCTTGGGGTGGGGTGTGGAGAGGCAGCAGTGGCCACTCTTGGGACTGCTAAAGGTCAGGGGAGAGAAGGAGGCAGGAGAGCGCAATGGTTTGCCTTCCTGAGCTAGGGGGCCTCCCGACTCACTAGGCCTGTGGCCCTGGCAGACGGCCTGGAGGTCCTCTCGCGGACAGGAGCAGAGGATCTCTTCTCTCTCCACACAATTCCAGGAGAGAAGGTGGTCGGGGCCTTGGAGCTGGAGGGAACCCAAGAGATGGTCCCCGAGGCCAGGGGCTCCCAAGGGGGCCCTCGGCGCTCGGGCCTGTTTCACAATGACCCGGGGACAGGATTTGGCGAAGTCCCCAAGGGCAGGCTGGGGCTCGGCTCTTAAGGAAGGAGCCCGCTGCTCGAGTCAATGTTCGGGACTCGCTCTTGGGCTCCCGAAGCTCCGGGATCCAAGGCGTCCGGCCCTTCCTCCCTGCCCCCCCCATGGGTCCTTCCCGGAAGGGCGGCTCTTTGAGGATCAGGATGAGGCCCAAGAAGCCACGTTTTCCACGTCGTCTCGTGGCTTCTAGAGGAGCAGCAGAGAAAGGCTGTTCCAGGCACTCTTCTGCTCTGAGAAGCGCCTCTTTTGGGCCTCGTCCAGCCGCCGCTCGGCCAGGAGCCAAGGCCACGCGGGGCGGCCTGACTCGTCCGTGGCCGGAGCCGTGGGCCCCTGCACGCTCGGGCTCAGGCCCTGAGTCGGAGGGTGTGCCTGGGCCCAGCGGCCGTCCCTTCACCCAGGCGCAGGGCTGGGGCCGGAGGGGGAGATGGAGGCGGCCCGCTGAGGGGAGTCTCCAGGCCTCGGAAGCGAGCCACGGAGGCGAGCCACGGAGGCAAGGACGTGGCCCTTCCGGAGGCGAGTCTTCCGTGCCCAAGAAGGCCTCTTCTGGGTCGCCATCAGAGAAGGGAGGCCCGTGGAAGCGCCGCCGCCCCTCTGTGGCTGGGAGGCCCCACAGGCGAAGGGACAGCTGCCCCGGCCAGCGTGAGGACCGGCTTCGGCCGACCCCAACCTCCAAAGCTCGTCCCAAAGACGCTTCAGAAGGTGCCAGGCTTCAGAAGGTGCCAGGCTGGGGGGCCGAAGCGCCACAGAGTCCCCGGGGCCGGGGGCGGGGCCAGCATGGGGCCCACACCAAGCACACGCCCACGGGCCTGCCCATTGGCAGGTGATCTGGCCGCGGGCATGGCACCTCCGCCTCGGGCTCTCAGGCTGGGCCCCGCTGGGGGGGGCGCACAAACCCACCCACCACCCTGGGGGAGGGCCAGAGGGGGCTGGGAAGGTGGAGGGGCTCCCGACCCGCAGGCAGGAGAGGGGGCTGGGGAGTCTCCTGCCTGGGCATGCGGGGGGGCCCTGCGCAAGCACGTACCCCTCCCACCCCCCAGAGATGCACCTGCCAGAGCGTGTGCAAGTGCGCGTGCGCCCGTGTGACTTTCTCTCTGCCCCGCCTCCGAGCCCGGCCCCGCCCCACGCTCGGGTTAAGGCTGGCTCCGCGGCACGTGATCACCGAAACCTCCCCAGGCATCAGCTGACCAGGGCCCCAAACCCGGCCTGATCCGCCGACGAAGGGACAGACGGGCAGATCCTCTTGTCGGTCGTCGCCGCCGCGGCTTTCTGCAGCGCCAGCATCGTCGCCGCCGCAGCCGCCGCAGCCGCCGCCGCCACAGCAGCCATGCAGCCTCCCAGGCTACGCCTCCTCCTGCTTCTGCTGTGCGGAGCCGCCGCGCTCCTGGAGCCTGCCAGCGCCCTGATCAGGTGACACCCTGGAGGGGCCCTCGGGAGGACAGCCGGGGCCCCGGGGGGGGGGGTGTCGGTGAGGAGGTCGGGAGTCCCCGCTGGGAGCGCGCCCCCCCCCCGCCTCAGTTTCCTTCTCTGTAGGGAGGCGCGGCAGCCCGTGTCCCGTCCTCCACCCTCGCGCTCCCCCGACCCGGCCTTAGGGTTAGGCTCCGGGAGCCCCCGGAGGCCCTGAGGAGTGCTCCGCCCCGACTCCCCGCTGCTCCCCTGCCCAGGCCCGCCGCCGCTCCTTGTAAACAGGAGCCCTTCCCCCCTTCCCTGGCACCCTCAGAGCCCTGGCCCTGCTGCCAGAGTCTGAGCTGGAGCCTCTGTGCCCGCGGGGGGGGGGGGGGGGGGGTTACCGGGCCGGCACCCTCCCTAGGGCAGGGCCTGGGAAACCTCCCGTGATCCGAGCCAGCCCGGTGACCTTGAGCCCCCCCTTCCCCCAGAATTCCCCTGCACAAGGGCAAGTCCATCCGCCAGACCTTGAGGGAGATGGCCGATAAGCCCCTGGAGCTGCCCACGGCCCAGGAGGCTGCCATGAAGTACGCGCTGGGCTTTGCACCGGGCCAGCCCACCCCCGAGATACTCAAGAACTACATGGATGTGAGTACCCCCCCCCCAGGTGGCCCCGGGCCTTGAGGCCTCCTTAGCCCACAGCTGCAGAAGCTGACAGGTGGAGAAACTGAGGCACGGAGGTGCCCAAGAGAGGGGGAGCCCCTGGGTCAGGGCCATCTCCTCTGCCCTCCCCGATAGGGGCTTCTTGCAGCCCCTGTGAACCTGGGGGCCCTGGCCGGTTGCCCCGTAAGGGAAAGGACCAGCCTTGATGACCCGCTGCTGCTGCCCCTTCCCCTTCCCCCCCCAGGCTCAGTACTACGGAAGCATCGGCATCGGCACCCCGCCCCAGGTATTCACCGTGGTCTTCGACACCGGCTCCTCCAACCTCTGGGTCCCGTCTGCCCGCTGCAGCAAGTGGGACATAGCCTGCTGTGAGTCCCCCCCCCCCCCCCCTGCCACAGGCAGCATCTATCCAGGGAAACCTGGGGTCCAGTTGTGCCCCAGGAGCCCCCAGGCTGGGAGGACAGGAGGAGGAGCCCCCAGGAGCCCCCAGACTGGGAGGAGAAGAGGAGGGGCCCCGGGAGCCCCCAGACTGGGAGGACAGGAGGGGGCCCCCAGGAGCCCCCAGACTGGGAGGACAGGAGGAGGGGCCCCCAGGAGCCCCCAGACTGGGAGGACAGGAGGGGGCCCCCAGGAGCCCCCAGACTGGGAGGACAGGAGGGGGCCCCCAGGAGCCCCCAGACTGGGAGGAGAAGAGGAGGGGCCCCGGGAGCCCCCAGACTGGGAGGACAGGAGGGGCCCCGGGAGCCCCCAGACTGGGAGGAGAAGAGGAGGGGCCCCGGGAGCCCCCAGACTGGGAGGAGAAGAGGAGGGGCCCCGGGAGCCCCCAGACTGGGAGGACAGGAGGGGGCCCCCAGGCTGGGAGGACAGGAGGAGGGGCCCCCAGGAGCCCCCAGACTGGGAGGACAGGAGGGGGCCCCCAGGAGCCCCCAGACTGGGAGGACAGGAGGGGGCCCCCAGGCTGGGAGGACAGGAGGGGGCCCCCAGGAGCCCCCAGACTGGGAGGAGAAGAGGAGGGGCCCGGGAGCCCCCAGACTGGGAGGACAGGAGGGGCCCCGGGAGCCCCCAGACTGGGAGGACAGGAGGGGGCCCCCAGGCTGGGAGGACAGGAGGGGGCCCCCAGGCTGGGAGGACAGGAGGGGGCCCCGGGAGCCCCCAGACTGGGAGGAGAAGAGGAGGGGCCCCGGGAGCCCCCAGACTGGGAGGACAGGAGGGGGCCCCCAGGCTGGGAGGACAGGAGGGGGCCCCCAGGCTGGGAGGACAGGAGGGGGCCCCGGGAGCCCCCAGACTGGGAGGAGAAGAGGAGGGGCCCCGGGAGCCCCCAGACTGGGAGGACAGGAGGGGGCCCCCAGGCTGGGAGGACAGGAGGGGGCCCCCAGGAGCCCCCAGACTGGGAGGACAGGAGGGGGCCCCCAGGCTGGGAGGACAGGAGGGGGTCCCCAGGCTGGGAGGACAGGAGGGGGCCCCCAGGCTGGGAGGACAGGAGGGGGCCCCGGGAGCCCCCAGACTGGGAGGAGAAGAGGAGGGGCCCCGGGAGCCCCCAGACTGGGAGGACAGGAGGAGGGGCCCCCAGGAGCCCCCAGACTGGGAGGACAGGAGGAGGGGCCCCCAGGAGCCCCCAGGCTGGGAGGACAGGAGGGGGCCCCCAGGCTGGGAGGAGAAGAGGAGGGGCCCCAGGAGCCCCCAGACTGGGAGGACAGGAGGAGGAGCCCCCAGGAGCCCCCCCGGCTGGCACTGTGGCCTCAGTGACCCTGGGTCAGATCTGTACCAAGGGGCTACCAAGGCTTGGACTTGGGCCTCCCCCTTCAGCCCTGCTGCCCCCATCTTCAAGCTCGCCAGCCACTGGTGGCAGGGTCTCCCCACAACCAGTCTGGGGCGGGGCTGGCCTCAGGTTCACCCCTCTGGCGGGGGAGTTTGCCTGCCGGCACCTCCTTTCCTGTCCCCGACTGTCCCTGTTGTGCAGGGATGGAAGCCTCCCTGCCCTGGGGGGCAGCAGGGTTCCGGGTGAACCTGTTCTCGCCTCCCCAGGCCTCACCTCCCACCCCTGCCCACGGCCTTGTGCCAGGCCTCGGGAGCTGTGTGACGCCATCAGGGAAGTGGCTGCAGGGCCTCTGTCTGGGGCGGGCAGCGTGGGGCCCCCTGGGTTCCGGCCCTTCCCCAGGGAGAAGGGGGCGCGCTGGCACGTCGCCCCTGAGGCCCCGTGTCCCCTCTGCCCAGGGTTTCACCACCGATACAAGGCAGAGAAGTCCAGCACTTACGTGGAGAATGGAACCAGCTTCGCCATCCACTACGGCTCAGGCAGCCTTTCGGGATTCCTGAGTGAAGACACCGTCACGGTGAGGCCCCAGAGCCAGGCCCAGGGGTGCCACGAGGGCAGGGAGCAGCCTCAGAGGGGCAAGGAGGTGGATTGGCCAGAGGACGGCGGGGATCCTCGCTGAACTCGGCCTCGTTGGTACGGGGCAGGCTGGGGGCGGCCCGGCCCCATGGCATGGTCTGGAGTGGTTGGGGCCAGGCCGGACGCCCGCTGTGATGACCCTTGGTGACCTCAGTTTCTCCATCTGTAAAATGAGGGGTTTGCACTGCCCCCCCCCCAGTAAGGTAGCTCAGTTGGGGCCCTGCAGGCACTGGGCCTTCCCAATGTGACTCAGTTTCCCCTGTGCCCAGGGCTGTTGGCTCCCTTCTGTTCTCACAATTACCAGGATGGTATCAGGGCAGAGAGAGGAGGGGGAGGAGATCTTAGGGCAGTTTGGGGTCCGGGACCCGGTCTGGGGCTCAGGCCTCCCACCTGGAAAAGGCCGGCTGGGCCCCCACAAGAGCTCCAGCCTCAGGCTGGTTGCCCATCTCCCTCCTGATTGGGGTGCCTCAGTCCCCATCATCTGGCCACATCCTGCCCAGCCTCAGCTTCCTGTGTCTCAGGGCCACAGCCGGGCCGGGCTCCAGGATGGAGGGCGTCCCAGCCTGGGAGGTTTCTGCCTCTGAGCCTTTGGGGTTCCCCCTGTCCGGGCTGCTCTTTCCTGCCAGGCCTGAGGGAGGCCCTGGAAAGCCCCTCCCCCCGGGACGAGAGGCAGAGAAGAGGGCGAAGCACAGCAGGCACCTTGCTTGCTCTTTCTGCCTTAGAATTATACGGGGTCCCTGGACTGGGGGTCACCCAGCTCGGAAGCGTCTGAGGCCACAGGGGAACCCGGGACCTCCTAGGACTGGCTCTCGGTGCCCCTGCAGCGTCCTTTCCCAAACCCTCTTGGGGAGAGACATGGGAGGAGGGGGCGATGGTCCCATTTACAGATGGGCAGACCGAGGCCCCGCGGGGCGGCGTGGGGGAGCCTGCAGGGGGAGCAGGGCTGAGTCCTGTGGCCCGGCGCCCCTCAGATCCCCTTCGGCTCGGAGGCCTCGGGAGACCAGGCCATGGCGATTACGCATCAGACCTTTGGGGAAGCCGTCAAGCAGCCCGGCATCACCTTCATCGCCGCCAAGTTCGATGGCATCCTGGGCATGGGCTTCCCGCGCATCTCCGTGGACGGCGTCCTGCCAGTCTTTGACAACCTCATGAAACAGAAGCTGGTGGAGAAGAATGTGTTTTCCTTCTATCTGAACAGGTCGGTGCCTGTCCAGAGTGCCCCCCCGGGGGATGCTGGGAGCTCTGCTCCTGGGGGGGGGCTCTGTTCCAGGGGGGAGGGGCCTTCTTCTGTGACTGGCATCTGGCTGGCTGGCTGGGCTGCCCTCTCATCCCCTCCCCCCTTCTCCCTTGTTCTCTCCCCCTCAGTGACTCTTTCCCCGCCCTCCCCAGTGAATCTTTCCGCCCCCTCCTGCCTCCCCCCGCTCTCTGGGGAGGCTCTCTCTTCCCGCTGCCATCCCTCCTGGGGGCTCCCCGGCTGCGCGCTGTGGCCCCAGGGAGGCAGGGCCGGCACTGAAGTGGGTGGCGGCGGCGGGGCCTGGGGGAGTCTGGAGAAGGGGCTGGGGGCGAGCCTGCCCTGCCCCCCACGGGTGCGGCTGGCTGAGGCCTGCTCCCCGTGCAGGAACCCCACTGCTCAGCCCGGGGGGGAGCTGCTGTTCGGAGGCACCGACCCCAAGTACTACCAGGGGGACTTCACCTACCTCAACGTCACGAGAAAGGCCTACTGGCAAGTGCACATGGACAAGTGAGTGCCGGGCCAGGGCCAGGGGGGCGGGGAGGGGGCCGCCCGGCACCCGGGGGAGCCCAGCCTTGGCGCCTTTGTGCAGGGTGACCGTGAAAGGACACACACCGCTGGTCCTGTGCGAGAACGGCTGCGAGACCATCATTGACACGGGCACCTCCCTCATCATTGGCCCCGTTGAAGAGGTCAAAGAACTGCAGAAGGCCATAGGCGCCACGCCCCTGATGCAGGGGGAGGTGAGAGGCCTCTGGACAGGGGGGGCGGCCGGGCAGGCCCCGGCCTGGCCCTGACCGCCAGCTGCCCGTCTCTCCGCAGTACATGGTCCCCTGCGAGAAGGTGCCGTCGCTCCCGCTCCTCATCTTCACTTTGGGGAACAAGAGCTTCGAGCTGACGGGCGAGCAGTACATCCTCAAGGTCAGTGGCCGCTGCGGTCTGAGCGCGCTCCTGGCTGGAGACAGCGGGGGGGGGGGGGGGGGGGTGAGGCCTTGGGCCTCAGTGATTTCCTGGCCCAGGGCAGCCAGGTGGTGGGCAAACGTTTCTTGGCTCCAGCCAGGAATACAAAAAGACCCAGGATGGGCTGCCAGGCCCGGGGGATCTCCACCAAGCGGCTTCTCTCCAGGATAAGTGGGGAGCCGTCGGGAGAGGGAGCCTGGTCAGGCCGGCCCGGTGCCCCTCGCGACGGCCTGTGACCCCTTCCCCAGGTGCAGCAAGCTGGGCAGACCCTCTGTCTGAGCGGCTTCATGGGTATGGACATCCCTCCCCCCGCGGGCCCCCTCTGGATTCTGGGCGACGTCTTCATTGGCCAGTACTACACTATGTTTGACCGGGACAACGACTGTGTGGGACTCGCTAAGGTCCGCTGACCGCCCGTCGCTGGGGGCCTCGCCATCCCTTGCCTGTCTGCTGGCGTCAGGGGGGGACTTGCTGCAGAAGAATGTTGAGAAGCCGTCGTCCCTCCACCCCAATGATGCCCAGCACCCCCTTCTGAGGGCCCCAGAGCCCCCTGCCCTCCTCTGCCACTTCTGCTCTAGTCTGAAGCTTCCAGGTCTCAGGCCCGCCTCCACCCTTCCCAGCAGGCCAGGACCAAAGGTGGTGCTGAGAGGTTTCAGTCTGGGTCCTCTCAGCCTTTGGGGAAGAGGTCAGAGGAAGAGGGAGGCTCCCTGGCCTCCAGGCCTCGGGCACCACTGCCTTGGTCCTTCAGGTGGGAAGAGCTTCGTCTCCTACTTCCCCTTAATCTGGGCTGCCCTGGGGCTAAGGGCATTCCCTCAGGGTCCCTGCCTCCAGGTCAGAATGCCCCTCCGGGCCCAGCCCCAAGAGCAGGAAGGAGGCTGCTGGGGCTTTGGGGGAGCTCAAGGCCCCAGGGAGCCCCACTCAGGATGTGAGGCTGGCACCTCAAGGTCCCCCATCAAGCCCTTTGCTTCTCCCTCACACCTGTGTTGGCAGGCAGTTGAAGTAAAAGTCTAGTTTTGGGCCCTTTTCTCCCTTGTCTGTGTGTCTGTGCGGGCCCAGTGGGGGAACAGAGTTGGGGAGTAAAGACGATAAACTGGGGGGAATGGTGATAGAAATGGGAACCTGCCCCCCCGCCTGGGTGCAGCTCTTGCAGCAACTCACTCTGGCTCTGTGTGTCTGGATAGGCTAGTGCCTTGGGCCCTTCGGGATTAGAAGGGAAGGGGCTTCCCAGTTTATCTAAAAGGATCATTGTCTAATCTGAAAGAGATTAAGAGCTGGACTAACACTGGCAAACTCCACACCCAGAATTCAGTTCAGGCTCACCCTCCTTCCAGGCATTCCCATCACCTCTTGGACCACTAATACTGTCAGAGAGAGAAGGCAGGTTGGTGTGGCACAGCTGGCTGGCTCTTCACCAACCATCCAAGGGGGGTGGGGCAGCCCAGCCCAATAGCCTCTCATTGTGTCTGTTGACTTGCCCTCACTTCTTCATTCACCCTTCTTGTGCTTATCTTGGATCCTCCTTCCTAACCTGGACCCCAGTGTAGCCTTGTTCCTACCCCCCACCAGGAACTCCCTTCTGAGCTCCAGGATGCCTCCCATCTTTGACCAGGACCACGCATACCCCCTCATCTGACTGCCTTGATCTCTCCTCCCAAGCTCCAGGAGAGAGCCATCTCCCCCTTTCCCACCCCGAAGCCTGTGACCCCCACTGACAAGACTCAGACCCCCCCCCCCCCCGACATCCCTCCCCTGAATGGCTCTGGGACTTTGTGAGTGTGTCAGGGTGATTTCTCCCCCCACCCCCTTTCAACTTTCAACTTGGTGCCAGGCATTGCCCCCACAATGCCCTTAGCTGGCTCTGGCCTCCTTGCCTCTTGGTACCTTCCCCCAGCAAAGCTGGAAGTACAGGCAGGATTAAGGAAGGAAAGGGGGCCTTGTCTGAAGGGATGAAGGGGCTTTGGCAGGGCCTGAGGGAGGGTGCCAGAGGCCTGATGACCTGGGGCTGGCCAGGGAAGCAAAGATTGGGCCTGATGGGGCAGGCAGGATTCTGGGTCGTTTTGGCTGGTTTCCGGAGGGGAGAAGAGGGAGCTCCGAGCCAGGGTCTGCCGGACAGGCTTGAACTGATGGAGGAGCTTCTGCCTTCCCTGACAAGAAGCAGGACTGCCGGCCGAGCTAGGACGGGGCCAAAGCAGCGCTCTGGGGCCCGAGAGCCGCTGTGGGGCCAAGCGTGGGCTGAGTGTGCAGAAGGGTCAGAGGAGGGTGAACGTGCCCCAGAGAGGAAGGGAACGCAGTGCCTGCTGGGAGCTAGATCGGGCCATGCTTAGCCCAGAGCCTCCTCTCACGAGGTGGGGGGTGGGCATCAGGGCCTGGATTCGAGAAGTCTTCCTGTCACGCCTGGTTCCTTGTGACTCCCCACAGGCTGTCCCCTCCCCCCCCCCCCCACGTCCTTACCAGGCTCGTTTTACTCATGAGGAAATAGAAACAAGGTGGCATGACTTGCCCCAGGGTCGCACGGCTAGTGGAGTCAGAGGTCGGATTGGAACTCGAGTCCTCCCTCCTGCCCCTTGGGGTGTGTTCCCTGGGCCCCGGCGAGTGGCCGTGGGGCATGGCGGAGCCCCCCTGCCCCGCCAGCCTCCTGCTTCCTTTCCTGCACCGAGGGGTGCCAGGAGATGACCTCGGGGCTCTCTGATCCAGTGATGGATGGCCCCGCTCTGGGCCCGGCTGGGTTTCTATTGAAATCGATCCCGGGCTGACCCTGGGGCACGCCTGCTCTTGGAGGGGAAGATGGATGGCCACCCTGGCCTCCTGGGTGCCGGGCCCCGGGGCTGGGGGGAGCCCTTGAGGGCCGCCACCGGGACTCCAGAGCCACCTGGAGAATATTCTCTTTCTTTGGGGAGGAAGAAGAATGGGCCGTAAAAGTGTCCGGCCTCGGCCTGGGCGCCTCTGAAATCCGATCTGAGGCAGCCCCTTCCGAGGCCTGTTTGGGGCCGTGACCTGCGCCGCCTCCTCCTGGGAGGGGGGAGTATGGGGGAGGGGGCCCTGCAAGGCGAGCAGAGACCAGAACCCCACTTCCTCTCCCCCCTAAACCCCTCGCCCCATCAGACTCACCCCAGGCCGGGCCAGAGCCAGTGAGGGCCCCCCAGGAGAGTCTCCCCTCCTGGCCCCCCCACATCCTGCTCCTATTCCCCTGGGGCGACCCCGAGGGCACAGATAAATCAGCAGAAGGGAAAGGGGGGCCCAGGGGAGCATCCAGGAGGACTCTCCGAAGGAGGAGGAGCCGGGGGGTGCCTTGCCTGTCCCGCCAGGCCCCAGGAAGCAGAACCAGGGAACGTGGCAGTGGGCCAGGGGCTGGAATGGGCCTCCGTTCTTTCCTGGACGGGGCCCAAAGGCAGAGAGGGTGTCCCAGCGACACCCCGGCCGGTCAGGGGCCGACTCCAGAGGCCGGATCGCTTTCATCTGAAGGGGGTGGGGAGGGAAAGGAAACTCAGTGGTCAGGCTCCAATGAAGCTCTGCCTGAGAGGAGGCAGCCAGGCCCCAGGTCCACTGGGAGAGCCCAGGTTGAGGATTGGGGGATGGCCTGGTCCCACCTGGGTCCTAAGAAGGTCCGTTGGGTGCTGCCCAAGGGATGGGCTGGACAGGAGGGAGCCTGGCCTAATGGTCCACACAGGAGGTGAAGAGAGGCCCACTGGTGTGAGTGCACAAAGAGGACTGTTCGCACCACTGTGGGCAGCTGACTGGACATGAGGTCCAAGGAAAAGGCCAGGCCCCACCAACAGTTACCCAAGGGCTCAGTGGGGCAAGGACCACCTCCCCCCCAAGTTCAAACGTTGTCTCCCGTGCCTCAGTTTCCCTGATCTGTAAAATTGGGGGGGCCCTCTGAGACCTCTATTAGCTCTGAACCGACGATCTTTGGTTGTTGCTGACTCTGGGGAGGGCCCTTGGCAGAGAGAGAGTGATGGGGGGCAAGAAGGGGCACAGTCCTGGTGGCTGGGCACCCAGAGGGTGTCCCCACAGGATCGGAACTAACCCTGCTCTCAGGGCCCTCTCACCACCTCCCCAGCCTGGTGTCTCTGCTGCCCATTGGGGCTGGGGAGGGCTGTCGGGGCTCTGGCAGCATGAGAGGTGGCACCCCTGAGGTCATGGGCCTCCTGCTTTGTCTTACAGCTGGGGAAACTGAGCCCCAGCAGGACAGGCCCTGGGTACACAGGGAGGGAGGCTCAGGCCAGCCAAGAGTCTGGCCACACCTGAGAGCCTGCAAAGGGGAGGCTGGGGCTTTGTATGTTCTCGTAGGGTATTGATGGCGAACCTACAGCACAGGTGCCAAAGACGGCCCGAAGAATACTCTCTGGGCAGGTGGCCACCCTCCCCCCACCCCAGAGCTCCTCACTAGAAAGGCAGGACTCAGGTGGAGCTGCTCCCCTCCCCCTCCTTACCCTTCCTCCCTTCTCCTCTGCCCAGCAGCCAATGGGAGCTCACAATGGGAAAGTGGGGCAGCTCACAGGGGGCAGAGCTGGAGGGAAGAGGAGCCCTTGAGCCACTCCCCTCCCCCTCTCTACACTAGCTTCCCCCACTTCTCTGCTCAGCAGCCCAATAGGTGGGCTTCCTCCTTCCCCTGGGTAAGGGGGTCAGGGTGGGGCCTAGTCCCTGGGGGGGAGGGGTGAAGGGGCCCGGAACTCCATCTCTAAAAGGTTCCCCATCTTTGGCCTAGAAAGCCTGCAAGGCAGCCCAAGATGCTGGAGCAGGACAGGTAGGACCAGCCCGGATCAGCCTCCAGGTCTGGGTCTCAGCACTGTTACCCCCACTTTAGCCGAGAGGTTGCAGAGACCGGAGTCCTGTCTGGGCATGCAGAGATCTGAGTTCAGGGTTCAGCCACATCCAACGACCAGCCCCAGAGGCAAGGCTGGCCGGAGTTTGCACCCTCCTTTATGGGGGATGACCCTGTGCTTCAGAGCCAAGAAGGCTCAGCCAGCCTGGCATAAGGAATGCTTGTTGACTGACTAAGGGACCGACCATCCATCCCTCTGCCGAGGGGGAAGGCTGGGGCTCGGGTCCTGCCACCCAAGATGGCTGTCTCCGAGCTGCTCCTTCCTGGGGCCGGGGTGGGGGTGGCCACTGGGCTCTCTCTGCCCTCCCCCTCCCCTGAATCCCCTCCCTTCTCCTCCTCCCCCCTCTCTCAGCCCTGAGCCCCGCCCCTTTCCCATCCCGAGGTCTGCGGGGAACCCTGGAGGACCCATTTGCAGAAGAGTGCTGAGAAGGCCCAGAAGGTCCCAGGCCTGGGGGTGGTGGGGGTGCCTGTGGGCAGGGAAGGAAGGCCCCAGGCATTTGTCATTCTGGGTGTCTGGCATGGCTTCTGGGGCTTCACTGACACGGACCCCCAACACCCTGGGGGGTTTGGGTTCTTAATGTCATCCCACTTTACAGGTGAGTAAACTGAGGCAGGCAGCAGACTTGCCACATTGGAGTCTCCTGATTTCAGGGCCCGCTCTGGGGGCTGCAGCTCCCCCTAGTGGCCTCGAGGGACATGACTCTGTGGCAGGGTGGGGGCGGGGGGCTATTCTCGATCCTCTGGCTGCTGGTCAGGGTTCGGGGTGACACAATAGGGTTCCGCCCCTCCCCCCAGTTTTCCTCCTGACTCCCCTGATTTCTCTACTCCCCTTTCCAGCCCCCTTTTCTGGAAGAGAGACAGAGGCAGACACACATAGAAGAAGGTACTTGGGATTGGCAGGGAAGGAGAAGGGAAGAAGAGTGTATCTGGAGGGGTTTCAAGGCTTCAGCCATTAATGCCCGTCTATTAAGGTCCTGCTATGTGCTCAGTGCAGGTTAGCCAGGCGAGGCAGCAGCGCATCCCTGCTTGCTTTGTTAGCCTAGAGGAGGCCAGAAGAGTCTGGTTGTCTCTACAAGGCCTTGAGCAGGCAGAGTGGGCACACACACACACACACACACACACGCACACACACGCACACGCACACGCACTCACACACAGACACACATACATACTCACACACACAGACACACAATCACACACACACACGCACACGCACACGCACTCACACTCACAGATGCATACCGACACAACATACACACACACAGACACACACACGCACACACACAGACATCCAACATTTACTCTTACTTCCCCAAGAATGCCTCCCGTCTCTCAGAGCTGTAGCTGCCAGGAGGGCTTGTGCCAAAGCTGGGAGACACATGCGTCCCTCAGGAACCAGGCTCTGAGGTGAGAATTGAGTACCAGGGAGCCTCTGGGCTTGAGGGCTGCTGCTCCCAGGTGGGTTCACATGGCTAAATGTTCCCTGCTCTACACGAGCATCTTCTCACCATTGGGGGGGGGGGGGGTTGGAGGGTCTTGGGAAGTTGGGAAGCCTCTTGACCTGCCCTCGACCACTATAACAGAGGGTCAGAAATGGGCAATGATGGGAACGTCTTGCCCCCTGCCCTCTGCCTGCACCCACCATTGCAGCCCCCCACCTTTGCCAACAATGGGTGGAGATATTTGCTGGCGGGTCTCCCCTTCATCACCAAATCGATGCAGCCCCTCCTCCCATGGAGCCATGCCCTTTGCTCAAGGAGAGAAACAGACAGAAAAGTGCCCACACATCCTGGGCACTAGGCCAGCTACGCCAAGCTCTGCCTTGCTGCCCATGCCTCTGTAGAGGGAGGAGGGTGGATTTTCTCCTGTCAGCACGAGGGCTTGGTGGGGGCATTCAGATTACACCTTGTGGGGGCACCCAGGGTACATGGTGGGTAGAGAGCCAGGTCTGGAGATGAGAAGCCCTCGGCTCAGATTTGGCCCCAGACACGTCCTAGGCCTGTGACCCTGGGTAAGTCCCTTGACCCCTGAGAACTCTTCTGCCTGAGAATCAATCCTAAGGCTGCAGGTAAGAGTTGCTCTCTTAAGACCAACCACAAAAATGAGTACATGTGGCCAGGGGGGGCGCCGACAAGGCAGTCTCTTAGTACTGATTGGTGCACAGCCTTCCAATCTACCCTTATGAAACTGGAGGCCTGCTATTTGGCACATTTGCCTGATTAAATCGCCAGTGTGACCTGTCTCAGGCTCTCCAAGAGATTTCTATGGAATGACTCACCAACTTCCGGGCCAGGATGACTCGTTCCTGGCCTCCTCTGGCCATCAAGGGGCTCCCTTTGATTCAGGAACTCTTTCAGCAGGGCCCCAAGGCCTGCCAGGTGCCAGGAAAAAGGACCTTTTCCCAGGGGCATTAGCAGGACCTGTGAGCAGGAGACCGCTCTGATCCATATGGGGCAGCTGGCCATCACTCATGGTTCCACTGCAGCTCCTGGGGTAAAGGCCTGCATTTCTGACTGCTCTGTGACTTTGGAGGCTTCCTCAGCCCAGAGGCTTGTGTGGAGGAGAGAATTTACAAGGCATGCTGCAAGACAAGAAGCTGGAGATGGGTCATCTGTCAGTCAAATGAAGATTCCATTTGGAATGTGACTGGGATACAGTTGGAGGCAAGAGCCAACTGTTTGACTGGACTTAGCTGGAAGTCTTTTGGCTTTTGGCTGACCTGAAGAAAGCTGGTTTTCTCTCTGGGACTTGGGATAATTAAGCTGGAGGTGGCCTTGCTGATTTGAAGAAGAAGAAGAAGGATAATAGTCCATATCTCTCTCTCTCTGACTGACTCTGTTCCATACTAGTGGCTGAATTGCCATTTCTCTAAGATGCATTGTAGATAATAGGGAAATCCCATCCCTCTTACCTTATCCTCCACCCTTGTCCTGTCTTCCCCAATAAACCCCTTGTTTGACAAAGAAGATTAAGAACTATTTCATTGAAACCTCACAGCTCACACTGAATGACTTTGAAGGAGACTGAAGAAGGGGGGAGGGGAGGCTGAAAGGCTTCTGAAGAGAGAGGTACAAAGGGAGGAGGTTAGGAAAATAGAAGGTAACTACCTGATCCATTAGTTATCTAGTATTCATCAAAATACTCCCTCAAATATCTGGGTATTACACTTGTCAGGAAATCGAGAAGCACAAAGTGTCGCCTCCACTCCCTACCTGATCTTCACCTCTTGGGGGGGTCTTACATGACCGTCAAAGTGGGTCAGAATCTCTCCTGGGAATCAGGAGCCAGAGAAGGGGCTTCAGGACCTGCAGGGGCTTTGGGGCTCGGCCCCTCTTCTGCCTAATCTAAGGGCCCAGGCAGCGCAGTTGATGGCTCTTCCAAGAGAGAGAACTGGCTGTCAACTAGAAAAAACACAGAACTATTAAATAGTCAAAATCACTCTTTAATTAAGGGAAAAGGGGTTAGCGCTACTAATGTGACAACAGAGCTGCTTTCCAAGACTGCACAGAGTCAAGCCGCCCTGGTCACCAGCCCCTGGGAGTGCCACCGACTCAGGATGGACTCCGAGGAACAAAAGAACTTGGGGAACCTATATACCACTCTAGGTGACCTGGGGGCTTTAGGATTAGAGGGACAGTTGATTGACTTTACAATGGTAAGAAAGGAAAATGAGGAGTTCCAGACAGGAATAATAGTGAGGGGCTGATACCCTACAATGGACACAAAAGGGAAAGACTCAGCCTAGGGCTGGGTCACCTTGGTCATGGACCTTAGCCTAGGGGGAGAAACCATTGGGACAAAAGGGATGTTCAATATTGGATGGGATTAGCTGTTCCCACCCAAACTACCAGGAAGTTCACTGTCTGGTGAAGAGGGACCTTCCCTCAGGGGGAAACTCTCCTGTGACAAGGTCAAAACCTGGGGTTTCTACACTCAAACTAAATAAACTGGGGATCTCTAGATTTCCATGTTGACATGGCTTAGCTCCAAAGATAGGCCCTGGCTGTGTGATAAAGGATGGTGCCACTGGGGACCCCGAGGCTGCAGATGGCAGAGGCACGTGGCCAGTCCTCATCTATGGAGTCACCCATGGAGAGAAAGAAGGCCAAGACATCACGGGAGATGCAAAGCAGATGGCAGGGGTTCTGGGGTCACGTTCTTCCTAAAAACAGCATTGGCAAGCCCACCTGGTGGTGCATGCCGGAACTCATTCTGGTGGGCGAGGTGCTCCCAGCATCACATCAGTACTTCCCAGTGTAACCTTAGGAGGTCTACAAGGGATTGCTTAGTAACTGGCTCAAATGGACCTGTCCAGTGGGCTTTTTCCAAGATGCATTTTCTTTGAGTCTTTACTGAGGGATTTTAGAAATTGCTTGCTATACAAACTGATTTTAGGAATCGGATCTTTGTCATATTCTTTCATTATTCTCAACAACTTAACAAGAGGAGGGAAACTCCTCACTTCTCAAAGCGAATCAGGATTCCTTGGGCTTCCAACACATTCAAGAGGGCACAGAAAGGAAAGCGGTGAGCTGAAATTCGGTTGGTGGACATGGACATAACCTGGGATACAATCGGGAACAAAGACTAGAGGGACTACGCAAGCAGAAGGAGGTAAGAGAAGCGTAGAACGAGCACAATCCCTTCGGAAGCGCAAGTGAGAGGAGCAAGAGACAGATAAGAAAATAGGACAGATTGTGCACCAACAAGAAGGCGGAAGGGAAAGTACGTTTGAGCCAGTTATTGCATGTGGGACTATTCCTATTTGGCTTAAGTTTAGGATACAACTAGAGGTTCCGAAGAGGAGGGATGAGATCCTTTTTGCAAAATAGTTTGAAATCGTTTTCTAGTTATTGTTCTGAAAAAACCAGAAATAAAATTAGAGATAAAACCGAGTCGGAGAAATAGAGAAATCAAGGTTTTCAAGGTTGACTTGGGGGGTACGATAATATGGGAGTGTTATACCAATTGTTTACAAAAGCTTTCTAGAAAATGTAGGAGAAACAGAACTTTGAGAAGACTTTTCTAGAAACATTGTCTTGTAACTGAACTTATTTTGGTACTGAAAGAAATAACAAATTTGGCCTGTATTTCCACTTGAAATTTTGCTTGGAAAACTCAATTTGAAGGTAAGAAATGGAAAAGGTCTGAGATCCTCATCAAATCTAGCAAATCCCTAAAAAGTAAACTATCTTGTTTCCTATGGGGTTCTCTGAGAGTGAACCGAAGAGAATCCTGTTGTGAGCTGTAGACCATCAGAAGGGACTCGGTGACATATAACTGAAAAACACCTGAGAGTGAAAGAAATAGTGAGGTGGAGTCTATGTACGAGAACATGAAACCTAGACCAGATCCAGTGAAATCAATGCCCAGTCCTCACCCAGTAGAGAAAGCCTCTGTTGCCTAGATCTCATCGGTTATTCTGAGCTTTTACGGCCCCAGATGTGCACATTTCCTGGACCCTGTCCTGCATTACGTTCCCCCAGACCATATTGGAGACATACATTCCAAGTAAAAGTCGTTCTGAAAACCTTTGGCCACTATTCGTTGGTGGTATTCAATCTCCCCCTGCCTCGTGGTGGCTAAACTCTCCTAGCTCATCACGTTGCCCAGAGTCACCACTTGGGTCAGGTGGCATGCAGAAAAGAGAGGGCACTCTCTGGTCACCTTAGGAGGTTTGCCGAGACGAGCGGTGGTCCCATGCGCTCAGGAGAATTGATTCCTTCAATACTTGGATTAATCATAATGTATTTTGGTCTTTTTGCCTCACTTATGCCATGTGCAGGTGTCCCAGTAGCCCTCATTATGCCCGTTTTAAGTCAGCTTTTCCAATTCCTCCTCTGAATGTTTTGCATCTATTCCCAAATTATGGTGGGTGTGGGTCCAGTACAGGATTTCTCACACTGCTGCTAACCTAGCTTCTAGCTTTGAAGTCCCCCCTGAGAGCAGTTGGGCTCCCTTCAGCTGTGCGGTTCCACATATCTCAGGAAAAAGAGAAACTCATTTTGCCTTTGCAGCTGCCAATGACAACAAGACAAGCAATAATCCTGTGGTTGAGCAGCCCTGGACGATCATTTATCGGTGTCGGTCAAGCCCTTTCCTCTCTTCCCTCAGGTTGGGCACTGTGGTGTAGCCCACTTAACGGTGGTAACAGTGCAAAATCATGCAGAAGGTTCAGGAAGAGTCTGCTTCCCAGGACGCTTTGTTGTAGGCTGACCTCAAAACGAGATCTCTTTGGCAAAGTCCTAAGCCAAGAGCAGCCCAGGGAAGGAGCCCTGGGGGTGAATGTCAGGTATTGGTTCCAATTACCCCAGTGATAGAGTCTATAAGGAAATAAAATTGTAACTTGAGGGATTGGCTCAGAATATCGCAGCTGCCATTACCCCCAGCCAGGGCACTTCAGGAGGAATCCTGCTCAGAGGGGTATGAAATGAGCCAGTGCTATAAGGAACCAATGATAGCGATTGGCATTGTTCATGATGTCGGAGAACTAGAAAAATGACTAAATGGTGCTTCGCACAAAGCACAACCCACTCCTCTAAGGAAGGCTCTCACGTGGGGCAGTCACGTGCTGGAATGGTGCTGGTGTAGCGTAATCCATTCTTAAATGGGTCCTAATCATTTCAGAGTCTTATTCATAGCATTATAAATGGTTGTATTGCTCTTTCTCTTTGGGGTGTATGGGGTCTCAGGGAGGGGTAGTATCTCTGGTATGGAGGGCTTGTCATGCCCTCTTAGGGCAGCTCTCCAGCCTCTGGCACTCACCTGACACCCAGCTCTCACGTGTGGCTCCCAGCAGCTGCTAGCATGTGGCAGAGGCCACACCCCGGGCAACGGCTTCGACAGGCCGGCTAAACCTTGTGAGGGTAGCCATTGGGTCGTCGACCCCCCGTGAACCAGGGCTTTGCTCACCCAGCATGTGAAGACTGTTTTGGCCGAACAGGCGGAAGAAACCAACAAGAAGTTTCAACGGCTGAGATGGCGACGCAGCAAAGCACTGTGTAGTGCTTAGGGCGTGTTGGAGCACAAAGGACAACACGGCCATCCAATGCAGCTGAGGAAGTCTCCAGGTGTAACGACTTTTCGTGCCACTGGACCCAGGCTTCCAACGCCAGAGAGTGGGACTGTCTCTGTGCAACGATTTTTCCACCTAAATCTCCTTCACTCACAAGTATCTTTGTGCACACTCATCTATCATAGATGAAAGCGCACAAAGACAATCATCATCCTTGGTTACTGAGAGACTACTACTATTACTATTGCTCTATCGAAATGTTAGCCCATTCTTAATCATATGTCTTAGATTGTTCTTCAGGCATCAACTCTTCCCTCAACTCCTTGTACTGTTTGATCCTGGATCCACACCAACCAGCGCAGGTTGGGCAGACTTTATGGCTCTGTTCGAACTCAGAGCCCCAGAGAATGCAAAGCACCTGCAGGAAGTGATCTGGGACTCAGTGCCAGGGTAATCTGCCTCCCGATAGTGTTGTTCAATATTACTCTGCCTGTAAGATTCTTGGTCCGTTTTAGGAAGTTAGGCCATGCATGGAACACCTCACCTCCAGCCCTTGGAATGGACTTCTCTGAGCTGGCTCGCCTGTGCGCTACATAGACTTGGCCTTTGCCTCACACACTAGACAGGTGTCTAACCCAAGCATGTTCCAACCTGTGTTGTTCCTAGACTATAAAATCAGTAACTTTCCATTTCTGGAACATTCATTAGTCCCTATTGGGCTTTCTGATGTTGTACTTACAGCAATGGATGATGTATCTTTACTTAATGAAGTTGTGCCCATTTATGAGATCATTCTACTTGCCGCCCCCAGTTTGCATCACCCTTACATTGTGATGATCAAGCAGAAAACTGGCTGTGGGAAGTTTTCTTTGGATCAGAGGAGGGATCATGGAAGAGACGACTCCCCTCTCCCCTCTTCTAGGAGGATTAGAGTTTCATGTTAGCTGCAGTCTTGAGATCATCATCATTGTCCTTCCAAGACAGGCAGCAAAAGTCATGACTTTAGCAGGCTTTTCTGAAGACTCTGAATATAAGTATTTTGTGAATACTCATGAATAGAAGGATTAAGGTTCTGGATTAAGGAAATAACTGCTTTAGCAATGTCTCTTTGCCAGACCCCCTTCTCTCCCCCGCCGCCCCCCCCCCCCCCCCCCCCCCCCCCCGCTCTATCAGATACCCTAACTTGGGATCTATTACCTGGTACCACACCTGGATTTACTGAGGGGTGAGAAAAATGTCTCTGGGATTACAGGTGGGCCAAACTGCCAGATTGCCAGACAGACACACCGAAAATCCTCTTGCTGATTGGTGAAAAAGTTTAATAATTTGGGGTACATAATTTATAGGGGAAATGCCATAAGCTAAGGGATTAGGTAAGCTTCTTGCAGAGACAAGGGTTAGCCATGATTTACTTGATAGAGACAACGGATGTAGCTTCCCTCAGTGGTTCTAAACAGAGTTTTCTATAGGTGATAATTCAATATGTCAATGTGTAACTAGCTAGCTGGCTTTCTCACAGAATTCTTGCACCAGGAATTTCCTGGCAGGGCATTTAGTATTTGGGAAGGAAGGATTAAGTTCTTATGTTGGGGGGAAGCTCCGTGTCTTACTCCTTCTAAGCTAAAGGCTCCCCAGAAGCCTTGCATTCTGGGTACACTGGGCATATTTCCACAGCCTTGCTGAACCTCCTGACTCCTGAACTCCCCAGAAGTTTTACACCCTGGGGTGGGTACATTGGGCCCAGAAGCCCTGGTTTTCTTGGGCTGCGCCCACATTTGCTCCTTTTTTATTGAAAGCAGACAAACACAGCTGGAGTAAGTATATGCTTGAAATCAGTTTTTGCTTTCTGAGGTGGATGCACAGGATGCCCCCGGAAAATAAAAGAGAGAATAAGACAATCCCTATTAGCATGACTCTTGGGGGTGGGGCTAATGCTCTTAAAGCATTGTGAGCCCTGTGAGGGTGAGTTGTGTTTGCACACAGCCCTACTTCTTGATGGAGGGGGTGTAGGCCTGAGCTAATGCTCTGGGGTGCTGCACCATGCCATTGCACTTGTATGGGGAGGAAGTCTAGGGGAGTGGGTGACACAAATGGATTTCTATCCTCTGCAATACTTAAAAAGAGTCACCAAGTTATAAGAATCAAAAGTAAAATCAAGAGGCTGCTAGTAGTTTTATTACAGCAAGGCAGAGGCAGCAAAGAGAGGGAGACGTAGGAAGGAGGGAGGGAGCAGTCTAGCTAAATACCCTAATTGGTGATCCAATGAAATGAAGCCCCCCCCAGGGGTCCGATGGACAGTCAGAAGAGGGCAAGAGTGTGAGCCTTCGGGTTCCAATCTCCAGCCAGAAGTCCAAGAGCTTCTCTCACCAGAGTCAGAGCAAGAGCCTCCAATGCAGGAATCTGCCTGGAGCCAGAGTCAGAGTCTGACTGGGAATCCTAATCTCAATCTATTACTTTCTGTTGGGTCTCCCCTTATAAGCACTTTTCTCTACCCACTCATTCTCCCACATCACATGAATCAATCACAGTTCAGTAATTTGTCTGGCACCGCCCAGGGGGCAGTGCTTAAGGGATCAATTTCCTGTCTTTTGTTGGTTTCAACTTCCTTTCTCAGGGTGTGTCTGTACTTGCACATCTCAATGGTAGCTGACTGATTACTTGAAAGAAAACAAAGGGAGGGCAATTCCAAATCCCTGATTGGTTCAAATGAAAACAAAGGGAGATGAATTCCTTTCTCACACCTGCACAGCTTTGGAGGCGGTTTTTCAATTTTCTACCTACCCCAATTCAAACTGAGCAGCTGCCTGCCTGACCCAGTGAGGGTGCTGCCACCCAGCAGCCCTTCTGCTCATCAGCAGCCCCCACAGGCCTTTCTGGTCCTGCAGGGCAGAGTGCTGTCCACTCTAAGGATGCCTTCACTTTCAAGAGCCCATTTTCATCCTGGTGCCCCAATGAAGTCTGAATGGGTGAGTTTGGAAGAGAAAGAGAGAGAGGAGACCTTCTTGGTCTTCAGTGAACCTTCCTCAAAATAATAACACTTTGAAATTGGCAGTGCATGTATTATTTCCATTTTGCAGGATCGGAAGCTGAGGTTCTGATCTAGTCAGTAACTTTTACCCACAGGCACATTTATTTTGTCAGAATAGAGATTTGATCCTCAATGATTTGCTTCCATATCTAAGGAAGGAAGGCTATTTTGTCTCAGTGTGAGGGAAAACTTCACAGCAAATCAAACCATGGAAAAGTGAGTTGGCTGTATTTCATGTTAGTGAATTTCTCAGTTAGAAGTGTTAAGGTGCAGATGAGCGCCCATATCAGGTCTTAGTCTGTGATTTCTAATGACTCACTCAAGGAGGTCATCCAGAATCTTATAGGAGGATCAGAACTGAGAGAAAGGAGGAATCTGACACATTTCATTACACAAACTCCAAGTCACATTTGTTAAGATCACCATGGAGCTGGTGGAGGCAGCTGAGATGAAGCTGGCCTGGTGTCACTAGAATCCTTGCTTGGACAGATCTTGTGGTGAGTGATTAGGACTGACCGATCTTTCTTTTAGGCTTAGGCCTGGGTTGGCCCGGGCTGCCTTGGACCGGCCTATCCTTTTCTCATTATTGACCTTTTCTCTCAATCTCTCCTTTTCTTTAATTCCACATTTTTATTAATTAAAATCTCTATAAAACCCAGTTGACTTGGGTATATTTCATAATTGGGAATATTTCCCTGGTGACCACCTTATATTTGATTTAAAACAAGACACTGTCTTGAAAAAATATTTTCTGCGCACACAAATTTACTCATCCACTCTTTATCTACTACAATTTAAGTCTTCCACTCTTATATCTGCCACAATTTATATCTTCCACTATTTTAATCATTAGCTATACATATATACATATATACATACACGGCCATCCAATGCAGCTGAGGAAGTCTCCAGGTGTAACGACTTTTCGTGCCACTGGACCCAGGCTTCCAACGCCGAGAGAGTGGGACTGTCTCTGTGCATCGAGTTTTCTATTTAAATCTCCTTCACGCACAAGTGTCTTTGTGCACACTCATCTATACACCATAGATGAAAATGCACAAAGACAATCGTCATCCTCGGTTACCGAGAGACTACTACTACTACTACTAAGGATGCCTTAAAAGCCTGAGGCCACATGGAGCAGTTATTCTGCCATGTTTTGGCAATGATTCAAACAGCATAGTTTAGGCACAAGACTTGAAAGAAAGAAAAGAAGGTGAATGGATGTGTGAAGAGTGAATCAAACTCTATCTATCAATCAGCAACTTAAAAATTTTTTTTATTTAATTGAAAAATTTTAATTAATTCATAAATTTAGAATATTTGTCCATGATTACATGATTCATGTCCCTCCTTCCTCCCTTCCCAACCCAGCCAACACCAACACGCAATTCCACTGGGTTTTACATGTATCATTGGTCAATACCTATTTTTCATATTATTAATATTTGCACTAAGGTATTCATTTGGAGTCTACATCCCCAGTCATAGCCCCATCGACCCATGTGATCAGGCAGTTGTTTGTCTTCTGTGTTTCTACTCCCACAGGTCTTCCTCTGGATGTGGAGAGCTTCTTTCTCATAAGTCCCTCAGAATTGTCCTGGGTCATTGCATTGCTGCTAGTAGCAAAGTCAGTTACATTCAATTGTGCTACAATGTATCAGCCTCTGTGTACGATGTTCTCCTGGTTCTGCTCCTCGCACTCTGCATCAGTTCCTAGAGGTTGTTCCAGTTCACATGGAATCCCTCCAGTTCATCATTCTGTGAATCTTAAAATTTCTCAGACTCTACCTTGGAAGATTTGGTTAAGGCTATTCCCCATTTAAACAATGGAGGTACTTGGTCAGGAATGTATTGGGAACTCTAACATTACTCTACCCATACTTAGGCATACTTTAGGGGAAGATAAAGTTGTAAAACTCCTTACTGATCAATGAAAAAGTCCCTAACTCATACATATACTTAAGCCAGAACCTTAAGCTGGGTCTATTTTTAGATCTAATACAAAAGGGTGCTAAGTACCTATGAAGGTCAAATTAATCACTAAAAAGGTCAAGCAACTTACAAAGGGCAAGCTTAACAAAAGAGGTGTGAAGTTTTAGTCTACCCCGAGAAGATGTTTGTTAAAGAATGCTGTGAACTAAGATTGGGCAGTCCTAGGAAAAACGTCTACTGTGATTGGTAGATGTGAAAATTTAGGGGAGGTGACATAAGAGAAATTTCCCTTTAAAAGGAGCTGGCTCTCTGAACTTAGTGGGATCTCAGACTAGTTGGAGTAGCTGGGCCTCTGAACTTAGTTAGAGTTTTGCTTGGGACAAAATCTTGTAGTGAATGGATAAGAGACTGAGTTTTCTCTCTTAAAGAGAAAGGCCATTTGGCCTAAGCCCTAGGCCTTTTTCTATTTCCTCTTACTCTGTCTCTCTCCCTTCCCTTAATTTCTTCATTCGTATTAATTAAAATCTCCATAAAACCCAGCTGACTTGGGTATTTCATATTTGGGAATTTTCCCCATGGCAACCACTTATTTTTTATTTAAATCAAGACACTAAAATTATCTTTACAGTTTTGGCAATTCACAGTCTTGAACCCACATTTTCTCAGTCACATAGCACAATAGTATTCCATCACCAACATGTACCACACTTTGTTCAGCCATTCCCCAATCGATGGATGTTCCTTCAATTTCCATTTTTTTTTTTGCCACCACAAAGAGTGCAGCTACGAATATTTTTTTACAAATCTTTTTCCTTATGGTCTCTTTGGGGGCACAAACCCAGCAGTGATATGACTAGATCAAAGGGCAGCCAGACTTTTAGTGCCCTTTCGGTATAGTTCCAAACTGCCATCCAGAATGTGTGGATCAATTCACAGCTTTACCAGCAATGCATTTGTGTCCCTACTTTGCCACATCCCCTCCAGCATTGATCACTTTCCTTTGCTGTCATGTTAGCCAATCTGCTAGGTGGTGAGGTGGTACCTCCCAGTTGTTTTTATTTACATTTCTCTAATTATAAGAGATTTAGAACACTCTCATGTGTTTATTGATAGTTTTGATTTCTTTATGTGAAAATTACCTATTTATGTCCCTTTTCCATTTATCAATTGGGGAATAGCTTGATTTCTTGTACAATTCAGTCAGCAACTTTTAAGTTAATCAATCAAAAGCTGCAGTACCCCTCCTTAATACCTTACCAGTCACTAAGTAAGAGAGTTCACAAGTCACTTGCTAGAGTGGGGCGACAACTCCAGAGGCCACTGCCCTGCCCCAGGCAGTGCTAGCCAAATTGAAAGACTGTGATTGGTTCCTGTAAAGTGGGGGAGCAACAGGAAGTGATGTTGAGAAAACTGCTTTAAAAAGGCCAACTTGAGGATTCAGTCATTTCTCTCTGCGTTGGTGAGCTGGACTGGAGGAGGAGACTCTTTCCCTGGATCCTGTGTCGGCTTGCGGTGGTGAGTGGAGTGATTCCTTCCTTGGTTCTTCCAGTGAGGAGACCCTCTCTGCCCATTGGTGCTTTGGTAGGACACTCCCTTCAGTGTGAGTTCTGGTGAGATTCTTTGATGGATTTGCATTTGGGGTCTGGAGACATTAGGATTAAACTCAGGGTATTTGTAGCTAGGCAGTACTGTCTGTCTCTTTATCTACATTTTTTCACTTTCACTCTTTCCACCTCTTTGTAAATGAAGCTCCTTAAAGCCATTTTTACTTAAGCTGTAATATTTTAAAATTGGCAACCGCAATATTACTTTAGAACTTTTATATTAGCATAAAAACCTAAATGTCAATTCTTACAATAACTGGCAGACCACCAAGGTGGTGACGATTACCCTCAACCTTCAATTTTCTTCACTTTTTACTCTTCTCAACTCAGGTCTTTTGTAGCTAAATTCTGGCGTTCAGAGTTATTACTTTGCTCTAAGTTGGCAGAGCAGTTTAAAACCGATTTGCCACAAGCTACAGCTTTTGGTCTGTTTGCTGCGAGGAAGGGTAAGTCCCATTTTTTCCCCTTTTTCTCCCTTAAACTGAAAACAGCTGAATTTTGGGCTTGGCTGCAGCAGTAAGCTGGCTGTTTTTTTTTCCTTAGGCTACAATTAGTCAGCCCTCAGGGCTCCACCTGGGGAGATGATTTCCTGCTCCCCCCCCTTGCCTAAGGGATGGAGTGGAAGTAACTGCTACCACAAAACTTCCATCTCCTAGCCCAGAATTTCTTTTTATTAAGACCTTTCCAAACCCTAGGTGTCTTTACTAGTGTAAAGGTGAAATTATGGCTGAGACTGAATGTATAATTAATTTAGGTCACCAAGGATTTTATTTATAAAAATCCTAATGAAAAACCCAAATAAGAAAATACCCAAGTCAGCTGCCAAATTTTATGGTGATTTAATTGATATAGTAGAGAAGATTAAGAAGAAGGGAGAAGGAAAGGGTGAAGAATTCTCCTCCCCCCCCCCCCCCCCCAGCCAGGCAGGAAGATTAAAAGATCTAGAAAGTAAGGGTTTGGAGTGTGAAGGAGGAAGGAATCAACCTGAACTCCAAAAGGGGCTCAGCTGAGATGCCCGAACCTGAATCAGGTCAAGGACAAAACTCACCGCCAAAATCCAGACAAATAACTGCCACCGCTCCCAAGATGTCGGAATGCCTAGCATGCTGCCAGCCAGAGTCGCCTCTCCAGGGAAAGAGAAAGAGGCAGGAAGTGATGTGCCTTATATGGACGTTTTTACATCACTTTTCTGCATCTCATGAGGACTTAGCTTGACTTAGGACAGTCCAGAGGTCTGTCCTTTTTTGCACATGTCTGTTGAAGGCCATCTCCTCAGATAATTAAATCTTGAGTTTGATGCAGACCTTAAAAATCTTGTTAAACTGAGTAGGGTAGAGAATATAGAGTTTCCAAGACCTGATTCTGTTATTCCAAGTTATTTCCATTGTTACTGATCAGGAAATAGCTAATCACATCTTCTAAAGAATGGTCTAATTAGGGTGGAATAGTTTTAAAATTCACACTAGGGAGACCCACTTTCAAAACCACTTAGAGTCCTTTTGCCCCAGGCCAACTCAGAGAAGTGGCCTTCTGCCCAAGTGGTAAAAACAGTGGTCTTTGGTGTTTAACCCTTTGGGAATAGGTGAGAGTGAAGAAAGTTAACACCCCTCTTAGTCTGAGGCTAGTTGATTAAGGGCATGCCTGTGTTTACACCAAATATTCTTCTTTGAAGTCCCTAAAAAGACCACACCTAGACTAACCCCTAGCCATTACATCCTAGGGTAGCACCATCTACTAATAAAAATTAGAATTACAAGAAATTTTACTAATTAGATTGAAAAATACTACATAGACAATTATGGTACTGAGCAAAATAGCCCAAATTGGGAAAAATACTGTTTTTGGTCTACCTAAAATGGTTCATTATACCATAGAACTTTTCACAGTGGCTCTATATAGCATTGTTCCTAGCCATACTGCCCTTACAAGTTGGTACCTGAGTATAAGAATTTACATTTAAACCCATTGAATTCCACCTTCTGAGATTTGACCCAATGATTTAGCTGCCAAGCTCCCTTTGGTCCCTGGCTGTGGCATCCATGGATTGTCTTCCCCTTGAGTCTTTGGGCCATCTCTAAGTCTGATGGGCCTGCCCTCCAGACCTTTATCCAAATCACTGGTAAAAATATTTGCCCCGGGCTAAACCCTGTTCCCTGGAGCCCTGTTCAAGAGACCTTCTTCCCATTGAACTTTAACAACTGCTCTTTGAAGTTCTGACATCAGACCAGTTCTGAGTTTATCTGAGTGGATCATTATCTAATTCACAGTTGTCCCTCAATAATGAGAAGAGATTAAGAGCTGGACTAACACTGTGGCAAACTCCACACCCAGAATTCAGGTCAGGCTCACTGTCCTTCCAGGCATTCCCTTCAGCTCTTGGGTCACTAATACTGTCAGAGAGAGAAGGGAGGTTGGTGTGGCATGGTTGGCCAGCTCTTCACTAATCATCCAAACTGGGGGTGTGGAGGGAAAGTGGGCAGACTCACTAGCCTCTCTTGTGTCTGCTGACTTGTCCTTGCCTATTGGGAATGTGGGGATCCCATTCACCCTCCTGCAGTATAGGTGGGCCCCTTCTCATGCTCAACTTGAATCCTCCTTTCTGGCCCAACCCCCAGTATAGCCTTGTTCCCCCCCCCCCAGTTCCCTTCTGAGCTCCAGGATTCCTCCCATCTTTGGATGGGACCATGCACACCCCACTCTACATGCTCTTCCCTCACATCAGTGTCCCTTTTCTGGACATTCCCTCTGTGTGCCCCATCATATTGGGCTCTTTGACCAAGTCCTATGTTCTTTCCCTTTGAAGTCAGTTCTGGGGCCCTTGGCCATCTCCCATCCCTCCTGGGTGGACTCCCCTGCAAGCAGCCTTCAACTCCTCAGGATGGGCATTTTCCTAAAACCCTTCACAGTCTGATTTCCCAGGGTTTAGGGCTGCCCATCCAACTGCCTGGATCTCTTCTCCTTCCTCCTGTTATAAGGATATAGGGATTAGCTCCTTGCTACAAAGCCAGAGCAGAAATCTTGCAGGCAGGAGGAAGATTCTGGAACTTTGAAGAAGACACAGACAGTTTCTGCTCAGGGAGAAAACAGTTAAGCATCCAGGAGCTGAGTTTGAGTCTAGTCTTTCTAGTGTGGACCTAGATAGCTAGATATTCTCTATCCTAAGCTTTTCCTGGTGCTCCAGTCTATCCCTGTGAATTCTGCTGAAGCTGAGAGTGTTTTTCCAACAGAGCTGCTCAAAACTTCAGGAAGACGGCTGTCAGTGAGACTTCCTTTGACCCTTGTTCCTGCTACCTTCAAGTCCTTCCCAACTTTATATGAACTAAGGGGGGTTAATTTAATAGTCGTAGGAGGTAGATTTGTAGGCAGGAAAAATATTAGATATAGTGAGTGGGTAAACAACTAGGTTTGGGGTTTTAGATAGATCATCCCAGTTCCCTTCCCTTCCTTCCCTTCCCTTCCAATAAACCGTTACTTCATTATATTTATAGTTTATACCCATTTCCCTCCCAAACTCCAGGAGAGCCATCGCCCACTTTCCTACCCTGAAGCCCGTGCCCCCCACTGACAAGAATCAGCCCTCCCTTTCACCCCTCACCCAAATGGCTCTGGTTTGGGCAGAGTGAGAGCACTTGTGAGTGTGTCTGGGTGATTTCTCCCCATCCCCCTCCAACTTGGTATCAGGCATTACTCCCACAATACCCTTCTTATCTGACTTGGTCCTCCTTACCTCTTGGTGAGTCCTCAGGTCCACACCTAAAGCAGCAAGGCCCTCCCCAGCCCAGCTGGCTCCTGGAGTGAGGCCTGGGGCAAAGGGGAGGCCTCCTTCCAGACCCCTCAGGCAGACCCCCTTCTCTAGGCCTGGCCCCACCCCCCTGGCTTTGGCCAGCCCTTTCCCTTCTCCTTCGGCCCCCCCCCCCCCCCCCAAGGCTCCATAGGTGAGGCAGCACCAGGAGAGAGCAGGAAGCTGCCGTCAAGCTCTACACGGACTGGCTGAATGACCCTGGGTAAGTCACAGGCCTTGGCTGGCTGCAAGGCTGGGCTCAGAGAGGGTCACTGTTCCCTTCCCACTCTGGGCTGTGGTGCTTGGCTCCAGGGAGGCCCCCAGGACTGCTCCCCACAGGGGCCTGCACTAGGGCCTGCCCTTCCTCCTCCAAGGAGCAGTTTGTGCCAGGCAAGCTGGCTCGGGCCGGGCAGGGCCCATCTGGTGGGCTGAGCACAGGTTTCCTGGCAGCCAGGCTTGGGGCTGTGGGACAAGAAGGGGCAGCACCCCGAGTCCCGTCCTTCCCCCACCCCCGAGGGCCAGCCCCCGGGTCTTTGGTGGCTTGAACCGTCCCCAAGGAAAGCCGGGCCTTCGGCAGGGCAGCCTCGGCGCAGAGGCGAATGCTGCCATCCCGGGCCCCCCCCAGGCCGGGCCATCCACAGGGCCAAGGGAAATGGCCAGCTGGACTCAGGACCAGGCCCCAGGCCTTGGGGCCAGAGCCCCTCCCCCTGGCCTGCCGGCCCTTAGGCAGGCCCCCTGGGCCTCTGAGCTGCCTCCGTTTCCCCCTCTGTGGGACGAGATAGTCCGCCTCCTCTGGCGGTGGGAGACCCGGGCCGGCTCTAAGGGCCCGACAGGCCTGGGGCGGCCTCGCTCTCCTAGGGGGGCCTCCAGCCTCTGCTCTTTGGCGCCACCTGGTGGCCAGCGGGCGTGGGGCTCCCCTGGTGGCAGAGAGCTGTCCAGCGCAGCCTTCCCTGAACGAGGCCGAAGGAGCCCTCAGCCAAGGAGGTCCCAGGACCGGCCTGCTCCGCTGGGGAGCTGGGGAATGCAGGAGGGGCCCCAGAGGGCAGGCAGGCAGATGGGGCGCCCTCCTTCCGCCCCAGGCAGAGGCCCCCTTGGCAGGGATGGCGCCATTGGGCCGGCTGGCTCGAGGGCGCCTTCTGCCTCCTCCGGCCCCTCTCCCGGAGCCCCCTTTCTCTCTCGGAGAGTCCTTGACTCGAGCCTCGTCTCCCCCTCTCTGGCCCAGGCCGTGGCCCCTCCAATCCAGCTGCAAGGAGGCCTCCTCCGTCCTGGGATGGCGGATTGGGAGCCGGCAGGGGGGGTTAGGTGGGGAGGGCCGGGTGGTCCAGGGGAGAGAGTGCTGGCCTGGACTTCCTGGAAGACCAAGGTGCAAATCCTGCCTCAGATGCTTGCTAGCTGGGCAGCCCTAGGTGAACCACTTCCCCACTGCCTGCCTCAGTTTCCCCACTGCAAAATGGGGCCTGGCATAGCAGTGAAGGGTGGTTGTGAGGATCACAGGAGATCCCGTGTGTACAGGGGTGTCCGCTGGAGAAATGTGTCTCCACAGAGTTGCAGGCTGGGGAGAGGAGGAAGAAAGGAAGCGGCCTGGAGGGGCTCCGGATCCCCCTGGCACTCCCAGTCAGACTCGGGGCCTGGGAGGACTTGGGGAGGTGCCTCCTGTCCTTTGGGCCACCAGGGAGTTCTTAGGGCCCGTCTGTTCCTCAGCACCTCCCCAGCGGGCCTGGAATGTCTAGGCAGCCCCAGCTCCAAGGCAGAGCTGACTCTTCCCTTCATCCTTATCTCATCAAGTCGGCATGACTCTTGGCGTCATGGAGGTGAAGTTGGGGGCGGGCTCCTCCAGCTCCTGCACAGTGTAGTAGGGCCACTTCCCCTTCTCTGGGCCTCAGTTTCCTGATCTGTAAAGCGAAGTAACCACGAGTCCTCCAGACCTTCCAGTTCTGATTGATCCTACGCCAGTAGAGGGCCAGGATAGAGGGGGAAAGGAGCCAGGGGCAGCTCAGGAGGACCACACCTGGAGGCAGGAAGATCTGAGTTCAAATGTGACCTCAGAGACTTCCTAGCTGGCCGACCCTAGATAAGTCCCTTTATTCTGTTTGCCTCAGTTTCCTCATCTGTCCAATGAGTTGGAGAAGGAATGGTGAAACACTCCAGTATCTGGGCCAAGAAAACCCCAAATGGAGGCACAAAGTTCTGTAACTGGAACAGAGGGAGGAGCTACAGGGAGGGCCATGATGGGGTCCACCTGAGACTGGCCAGAGGACCCTCGATTGACAGCTCGGAGGGTGTCTTAAAGCCTCTGAATCCCAACCCATCCCTCAAGAATGAGAGGAGATTAAGAGCTGGACTAACACTGTGTCAAACTCCACACCCAGAATTCAGGTCAGGCTCACCCTCCTTCCAGGCATTCCCTTCACCTCCTGGGTCACTAATACTGTCAGAGAGAGAAGGCAGGTTAGTGTGGTGTGGCTGACTGGCTCTTCACCAACTATCCAAACCTGGGGGGCAGTTTGGTGGGGGGAAGGTGGGCCAGCTCACTAGCCTCTCCTGTGTCTGTTGACTTGTCCTCAACTCTTGGGAATGTGGGAACCCCATTCACCCTCCTGCAGTGTCAGTCCCCCCCCCAAAGGAGCTCCTTTCTGAACTCCAAGATTCCTCCCATCTTTGGACAGGACCACGTACTACCCCCTCTTCACCCTCCCCCACCTTGCAGCAGCGGCCCTTTTCTGGACCTTTCTTTCAAAATAGAAGCTGCTCCCCCTGAATGGCCCATCATATTGGGCTCTTTGACCAAGTCCCATGTTCCTTTCCCTTGGAATCATTATAAGAAGTTTAAGGGAAAAAATGGGTTTGAGTGTTTACACCCACCGTCAATGGGCTCCTGTTAAAAATGCTCAGATGGGGGCAGCTGGGTAGCTCAGTGGATGGAGAGCCAGGCCTAGAGATGGGGGGCCCTGGGTTCCAATCTGGCCTCAGACACTTCCTAGCTGTGTGACCCTGGGCAAGTCACTTGACCCCCATGGCCTAGCCCTTACCACTCTTCTGCCTTGGAGCCAATACACAGTATTGACTCCAAGATGGAAGGTGAGGGTTTAAAAAAAAATGCTCAGAAATGATTTGCATCCCAGTGCATTAAAATGGACCCACAGCCTTCCCAATTGAGCAATGAGGAGGCCTGCTTTAAGGATTCAAAAGCAACTGTGCAGTGAACAAGGTCAGTGAAGACAGAGGGAGGGGATCTGGGTGAGGAAAAAGGGCTCTAATCTGGCAATTTCAAATAGACCGTGGAAGGCGAAATGCTTTAGGAAACACTTGCAGTGTGACTGTGTCATGGGAATTGCTGCTGAAACATGTATTGGAAGCATTGTCTGAATCAAAGCAAAGTACATTATAAACATGGAATGTGCTCAGTCCTTAGTGGTTACCTGTTGGGAACCATCAGGCCACGATGCCTTGACAGAGTCACACGTGGTAGCTGGGGAGACCACAGAGTGGGTCCTTGCCCACTCTGTCCCTCTTGCATGACCTTTCTGATCAATATCCCTTACCCGTGGAATTGACATGATTACTGCTCCCCCCAGTCTCAGAAGGAATAATGCAAGAGCAAAATGCCTGTACCCTAATTCTCTAAAACATCCCCAAAAGATCAGACCCTCAAACCCTATCCCAAAAGACTATTGTGGGTTAACTTTTACTTAGGCACATAATTCCCAGTAAAACCACAGCTAGGCCAAGGCCAGAACTTTCCCACTCACAGAAACGTATTCTCATGAAGCCAGCACACAAATCAATCATAGAGGCCCATACAATATGTACAAGAACATCAAGCTTCAATATGCCTCAGTGACTCGATTACACAAATCAGTAACTCAGGAACTCCCTAGTAAGAACCCTGAGAAATGACCAGTCTAATATTAAATTTGAATTGTGTTCCCAGTACCCCTCAACCTCAATGGTATGATTGTTGAATTGTCTTTTAAGAACGTCTGATTAATTATTCCATTTTATTAAAAGCAACAAGTAATTTTCTTGATTGTTTGTAAGCTCAAAACTTCTCACAGGGTAATGAGAAAATTAAGCCACCTGTGACAAAAATCATTTATCTTGTGTGAAACCTTTATTCTGTCTGTAATCACAATATAAGAATATAGAATGTTAATCAAGTGATTTGTTAAAAGTTAATGTATCACTTTTCCAATTATCTCTCTTTGAACATGTGTGTTAGATAATGTATCTGTGTGCCAAGAAAATGGGTATAAAAATAAACACCAGTCTGGGAATGGTGAAGCAGCTATCAGATGCAAAGCAGTCCCATGGCCGTAATGATTAAGTTGCTTTTGGTTTGTCATTTTCTTGACTGATTGTTCGCCACCTGTTGGGAACCCCTGGAGTTGTGAGTGACATGGACCCTGCCCATGGCAGTTACCTCAGTTTATCAATTTGTACTCTGGACTAGAATTTGCCACTGGATGGCTCCCAGGCTAGAGATCTGGTGTTCTGATGATGTAATCCTTTCCGTCAGGCTTCTTCTGGGTTATTGATCAGCAACTGCAGAGATCCTGAGCGGGATCTTTCTTTCACTTAGGATGGTAAAGGCCGGGCGGAGAAGGTGAAGAGGTGCCTTGGCGCTGAATAGGGAAGAAAGAGGGACTTTGATCCAGAGTCCACAAAGCCTGGGGAGGCAGATCTGTGAAGGGAGACCCGAAGGCGTGTTCCGCTTTTTAAGCAGAGGGTTCGAAGGAAAAGAGACAGACAGACAGACAGACAGACAGACAGACAGAGAAGGTAAACGAGGACGGAGAGATGTTCTGCTCCCATACAGGGACCTTTAACTTGGGGGCAACTTCTAGGACTGCTGGATGTCTCTGGAATTCCTCTGGCTGGTCGCCTTCGGGAGGGTCCTGGCTGGCCCTGCCTCAGCTCCCTCCCGTGGCCCGGGCCCAGGCTGGTCCTCTCCCTTGGGGGATCCGGCCCTGCCTTGTGCTTCCTGGGGAGCTCATCCTTTCCCGCAGAACATGGTGGAATAACTGCTCGAGGTGGCCTCGGGCTCAGGCCCCCTTACAAAGCCTGAGGGAGGCAGACGGGCGTCTTTCTGGGCTGTGCCGGCCCGCCGAGCCTCGTCTCTGTCTCCGTGTCTCTATCTGTCTCTGTCTGTCTCTGTCTCTCTACCTCTGTCTCTGTGTCTCTATCTCTGTCTCCGTGTCTCTATCTCTGTCTCTGTGTCTCTGTGTCTCTCTGTGTCTCTCTATCTCTGTCTCCGTGTCTCTATCTCTGTCTCTCTGTGGATCTCTGTCTCTCTACCTCTGTCTCTGTGTCTCTATCTCTGTCTCTAACGCACACACTGTCCCAGTTCCTGGCTTCCTGGGGCAGCAGTAGGTGTTGCACAGGTCCGCAGCTCCCTCTGCTGGCCAGACTGTGCATTACTTAGGGCTGCAGCAGCCACAGTGCCAGGTCCCGGCCTCAGTGGTGGGTGACCCCAAGGCAGGCTCCCCTGGACGTGGCAGAGTCCCAGAGCGGGAATGGGAGGCTACCGGCTACAAGGAGCTGTCGCCGCCGTCCTGGGAGGGAGACCCCCGGGCCTGGGACTGGGCCTGGCCTGGGTGGCGTCTCTCCCCTCTCTGGTATCCTTCCTGTCTCCCATGGGCGGTGAGTGCTGGGGCACAGGCAGAGGGGAGAACAGCCTGTGCCCGCCCCCTGGCCCTGCAGGGGGGGGAGGAGGAGGAGGCCTGCCAGTGGGGTCCCCGGGGGTCCAGACACCCACCCTGGGGGGCAGGATTTCCCCGGGGAGGGCTGGGCCGGCTCCTCAGATGACAAAGAGCCGCTTTCCTAGCTGCCGCGGTGCAGAGTGAGGATCAAAATCCCTCTTTTATGGGAGTATACTGGCCCGGGCCGGTCCGGGCTCACCTGGGCCCTCAAGCAAGCTTCCCGGCGAGGAAGGAGGCTGGGGCGAACGCAGCGCTTTACCAAGAGGGGCCCTTCGGGGCAGCCCCTGGTATCGTCCCCATCTGACAGCCCAGGGAAGTGAGGCAAGCAGAGCAAGTGACTTTCTCAGGGTCGCCCAGCCAGGGAGCGTCTGAGGCTGCATTTGAACTCGGCTCCGCATGGCCCGGCTGCCTCTCCTCACCAGCTCTGTCTCCTCCAGGGTCCAATAGGGAATCCTCTGTGTCCCTGGTCTCCGGGCATTTCCCCTGGCTGGGCGCCATGTTTGGGACGCGCGGTCTCCTCCTCTCTGTGGGCGGCCCCCCAGGCCAGCTGCGCCCCCGCCCTGCCCCCGGCCTCGTGTCTGAGCGGATCCCCAAGTCCTCCCCCGTCCAGGGCGCCTGGAGAGCAGGGATTGTCTTCGGCCCTCCCGGCATCCCTGGGGCTCGGCCCACGCAGGAGCTGCCTTAGTCCACTGCCCCAAAGCAATGCCGGCTGGCCTTCGGCCCCAGGACTTCTGGGTGATTCAGGGGACCCGCCAGGGCAGGCTGCCGGCACGAGCGCTTTGGGGGCTCCCGGCCGGCCCTCCGCCCCGTTCCCTTCCTCTGTGCTGGGCACCCGATCCTCGACGTCTATGCACGCCGGCCAGAAGGGCCAACTCGGGCCTCGGGAAGGGCCGACTGGAGGCCATTCTCAGGCTTTGGCTTTGTTCTCTGGCCCCGAGACGCCCTGACGTTCTGGCGGGCCCAGGGCTACACTGTGGCCTTAGCAAAGGCTGAACTCATTGCCTGGAATGCTCTCACTCTTCATCTCTGCTTCTCAGAATCCCTCCTCTTCCAGGAAGCCCTCCTTGATTCCCCGCCTCCCCGACTCAGTGCCTTTCTGACTGCAGCTGGGATCCACCTCCCACCTCTGCCCGGCTCCCCCTTCTGTGCCTCAGCACAGGTCTGTGCCCAGGACACGGTGGGGGCCCTCAGGGTCTACGCTGTTTCCATTGAACCCAGGTATGCCTGAAGTCCAGCCCCGAGTCAGGCAGGCCAAGCTGCCACAGCTGCTCACACAGACACTCCCGCACACCCTTCAGGTGGCTGCACCTAGGGATGGGCATCTCCAACCTGCCCAAGGCTCCAAGGCGGGCCCTCGTGTCACACAGCCAAGAAGCTACCTGCAGCCCCGACTCCCAGCCCAGCCCTCGACCTCTGAGGCTACCCTGCCCATGTGGCCTTGCCCAGTTGGCTTCCTGTGGCACGAGCCACGACTCATTGGGGGCGGGGAGCTGTGGCTTCTTTGGTCTGGGAGAGCTTCCTGGGGCACGTGGCGAGCACAGTGGAGAGAGTAGTGGCCTGCAGGCAGGAAGATCTTAATTCAAGTCCTACTTTGGTCACTTCCTCGCTGTGTGATTCTAAGCTACTCACTTAACCTTTGCCTGCCTCAGTTTCCTCATCTCTAAAGTGGGTATAAGAATAGCACTGACCTTTGATGCTTATGGAGAGGATAAAAAAATATAAAATATATTTAAGAATTATAAATTATAAAGGCTGAACTCCTCCTTTCCTCCCTTCCTTCCTTCCTTCCTCCCTTCCTTCCTTCCTTCCTCCCTTCCTTCCTTCCTCCCTCCCTCCCTCCCTCCCTTCCTTCCTTCCTTCCTTCCTTCCTTCCTTCCTTCCTTCCTTCCTTCCTTCCTTCCTTCCTTCCTTCCTTCCTTCTTCCCTCCCTCCCTCCTTCCTTCCTTCCTTCCTTCTTCCCTCCCTCCCTTCCTTCTTCCCTTCCTTCTTTCCTTCCTTCCTTCCTTCCTTCCTTCCTTCCTTCCTTCCTTCCTTCCTTCCTTCCTTCCTTCCTTCCTTCCTTCCTTCCTTCCTTCCTTCCTTCCTCCCTCCCTCCCTTCCTTCCTTCCTTCCTTCCTTCCTTCCTTCCTTCCTTCCTTCCTTCCTTCCTTCCTTCCTTCCTTCCTTCCTTCCTTCCTTCCTTCCTTCCCTCTCTCCCTCCTTCCCCTCCCCCCCCCCCAGGGATGGTGCTCAGCAGGTGTGAGGCCTTGTTTGCTGAGTGTGTGTAGGTGTGTGTGACTCCTGCTCCCTTGTAGCCCAGCCTGACCCCAACAGGACTTGGCCATAAATCATCAGTGTCAGGACGGTAGTAGGTGGGGTACAAGGTGCACCCCAGGAGGTGACCTTTCCTCCTTCGCTGGGCAGCAGCTGTCACGAGCAGCTCCTCTGGCACTGCCAGTCTCCTTTATGGCTTGTTCCTCTTGGAAGCTGGTGCCTCACCTTCCTTGAAGAGCTGGAGAATTATGTGCAGCAGTAAACCGCGGCCTGGGCTGCTCTGGGCGGGGTGGCACTGAGCTGGAGGCAGAATGGAGGGAGCTGGCACCTTGGCCTGCGGCTACAGAACCCTCAGCTCCTTTGGCTCTGCCCCTCCCCACCCCTGCTCAGTTTCCTCCCGTCGGTGCCTCCTGCTGCCCAGGCTCGGAGGGAGGCACTGAGGCCCTCTGGCCTCCGGCCGGCCCAGGAGCCACTCCCCAGGGTGGCTGTGATGAAGGCTAGCTCGAGCTGCACTGCCCTGCAGGGAGTGTTGCCAAGGAATAGAGGACTGCTCCCTGCCCAGCCACAGGGCTGCTAGCTGCCAAGGGCGAGGGCTGGCAGGGCTGGGCACAGCTGTCTGCCACGGTGGCTGGAATCATCCCCGTGTTCCCAAGAGCCCCAGGAGGCAGGCAGGCACCGTTGGTCTGCTGAGCCCGTTTCAGAGAGGTGGCTGGGTGGCCCAGTGGTGCCACTCATTGCTCTGCTGTGTAGAGAGCCCTTCGGAGGGGACCCTGGGCGGCAGGCACTAACATTGGCCCCATTTCCCTTTTTACAAAGACTCTCAGCGCTGGGCCAGACTGCCCAGGCTCACACAGCAGAGAAGGGCAGAGCTGTGATTGCAGTGGGGATCTCCTGGCCCCAGCCTGTGCGCCTTCCACTGCTCGCTCTGGCTGCTCGGACTCCCCTCTTTTTCTGGACCTCCCCAGCGTGTCCCTCAAACCCTGGAGGGGATGAAGTCTCAGACCCTTTCTGCTGAGCTGCCACCCTGGAGGAAGCTCACGTGGGGAGGTCTGCCAAGGGTTTTCTTTCTTTCTTTCTTTCTTTCTTTCTTTCTTTCTTTCTTTCTTTCTTTCTTTCTTTCTTTCTTTCTTTCTTTCTTTCTTTCTTTCTTTCTTTCTTTCTTTCTTTCTTTCTTTCTTTCTTTCTTTCTTTCTTTCTTTCTTTCTTTCTTTCTTTCTTTCTTTCTTTCTTTCTTTCTTAGATGAGGAAGGCATATTTTATTTCTTTTCTTTTTTTCTTTTAAACATTATTTTATTTGGTAATTTTCAAACATTGTTCATTGGAAACAGAGATCATTTTCTTTTCCTCCTCACCCCCCACCCCTTCAATAGGCGACGCATGATTTTTCTGGGTATCACATGTGTCCTTGATCCAATCTCATTTCCTTGTTGTTGGTATTTGCATTAGAGTGTTCATTTAGAGTCTCTCCTCAGACATGTCCCCTCAACCCCTGTAGTGAAGCAGTTGCCTTTCCTCAAAGTTTTTACTCCCACCATTTGTTCTCTGCTTGTGGCTAGTGTTTTTTCTCTTAGATCCCTGCAGATTGTTCAGGAACATTGCATTGACACTAATGGAGAAGTCCATTATGTTCAATTGTGCCACAGTGTATTAGTCTCTGTGTACCGTGTTCTCCTGGTTCTGCTCCTCTCACTCTGCATCAGTTCCTGGAGGTCGTTCCAGTTCACATGGAGTCCCTCCAGTTTATCATTCCTTTGAGCACAATAGTATTCCATCTCCATCAGATACCACAGTTTGTCCAGCCATTCCCCAATCGAAGAGCAGCCCCTCATTTTCCAATCTTTTGCCACCACAAAGAGTGCAGCTATGAATATTCTTGTACAAGTCTTTTCCCTTATTATCTCTTTGGGGTAAAAACCCAGCAGTGCTATGGCTGGATCAAAGGGCAGATAGTCTTTTAGCACCCTTTGGGCATAGTTCCAGATTGCCCTCCAGAATGGTTGGATCAATTCACAACTCCAGCAGCAATGCATTAATGTCCAACTTTGCCACATCCCCTCCAGCGTTCACTACTTTCCTCTGCTGTCATGTTAGCCAATCTGCTAGGAGGGGGGTGATACCTCAGAGTTCTTTTGATTTGCATTTCTCTGATTATAAGAGATTTAGAACACTTTTTCATGTGCTTATTAATAGTTTTGATTTCTTTATCTGAGAACTGCCTATCCATGTCCTTTGCCCATTTATCAATTGGAGAATGGCTTGATCTTTTGTACAATTGATGTAGCTCTTTGTAAATTTGAGTAATTAGACCTTTATCAGAGGTTTTTGTTATGAAGATTATTTCCCAATTTGTTGCTTCTCTTCTGATTTTATTTACATTACTTTTGTTTGTACAAAAACTTTTTAATTTGACGTAGTCAAAATTATTTATTTTACTTTTTGTGGCTTTCTCTAGCTCTTGCTTGGTTTTAAATTCTTTCCCTTCCCAAAGGTCTGACATGTATGCTATTCTGTGTTTGCCTAATTTGCTTGTAGTTTCCTTCTTTATATTCAGGTCATTCACCCATTCTGAGTTTATCTTGGTGTAGGGTGTGAGGTGTTGATCCAAACCTAATCTCTCCCACACTGTCTTCCAGTTTTCCCAGCAGTTTTTATCAAAAAGTGGATTTTGGTCCCAGAAGCTGGGATCTTTGCACTTACCATAGACTGTCTTGCTGAGGCCATTTACGCCAAGTCTATTCCACTGATCCTCCTTTCTGTCTCTTAGCCAGTACCAAATTGTTTTGATGACTGCTGCTTTATGGTATAGTCTGAGATCTGGGACTGCAAGGCCCCCTTCCTTTGTATTTTTTTTTCATTATTTCCCTGGATATCCTTGATCTTTTGTTCTCCAAATGAACTTTGTTATGGTTTTCTCTAATTCAGTAAAAAAGTTTTTTGGAAGTTCAATGGGTATGGCCCAAGGGCTTTCTTTTATGAGTTAGTGTAACTCATTTTACGGATGAAGAGACTGAGGCACCATCTCGGCTCTTTATTGCCCTGGTCTCCCCATTGCCTGTGGTCTCAGGGCCAGGGCAGCGGCCAGGCATGGGCTCAAAGGGAAGAAGCTGGTTGCACCAGCAGGGAGACAAGGCCTGAGCATCTTGACCCCTCATGGTTCCCAGACCGGCACTCCCATCCCAGAAACCTCTTAGAATCTTCCTGATTCCTTCCAGATTGCTGCCTTCCATCCGGGAAACAGTGGCCATTGTGGCCAGCAGGCTTATGAGTCTCCTGGCTTTCACAGAGCTGGGAGGGACCTTAGGTACCATCTGGTCCAACCAGCTCATTTTATAGATAAGGAAACCGAGGCACAGGCAGGGAAAGGTAGCGCCAGAATTCCAACCCAGATCTGCTGACTCCTGGCCCAGACTCTTTCCAGTCTCCCATGCTCCCTCCTCCTCACCCTCTCCCATGTTTCTGGCTGCGTTCTCTTTGGGGTCTGAGCCTAGCTGCCCAGTCTGGTCACTGCAGAGGGAGCACTTACTGCCCTGCAGGTTGAACCACGGGGGAACCAGGCCCTCCTCCCTCATCCTCAGTGCAGCTCGGCTTGATCCCAGGGTCACCGAGTTCTGCCTTCAGGGCTCAGGAATCCACCTGTGAAATGCCCCAGACCTCTTCTGTTTATGCAGAGTCTCCATTGAGGAGTAGGGCAGTAACTCAGCACCCTGGCCGGGCCCTATGGGGGGTCCCGTCTCTCATCCTGCCCTGGGCCCCCTGGGCAGAGTCAGAAGGCAGCAAGGTGGGATGGAGACCGCACTCCATTGACATTTATGGGACCTGGGTTCGAATCTTGCTTGGCTACTTACAACCTGGCTGACCTAAGGCAGGTCTTGAACCTGCCTTAATGAGGCAGATGGAGGGCAGGGTGGTCTCTGAGGCCACTGATCTCCCAAAGATGTCTTCTAACTTCAAGGCCCTCCAGAGGCCACCTTGTCCAGCCCCCTGGCCATTGTCTGCCCCGAGTTCCTGCCGAGCCACCCTGACTTGTTAATTGTGCTAATAAATCAGTATTGGAGGGAGCTCCAGGAAACCTGGTTTTGTTTGCTCCTGGGGCTAGGACTAGATAGACAACTGGTCATTTCCAACCGTGCCTGTAATGAATGATCCAATTAATGTGAGTCACCCTGGGGAGGCCCCACTACCCTGGAGCAGGTGGCTTTGGCTCGGTGCCTTCTCCCCAGCACACGCCAGCCATGACGTGTGCGTGGCTTTACGTGAGCAGCGGAGGACTTTCCAGCAAGGCAAACACACGGGTCACCGCCAGGGAAGGCCAGGCTTCCCGGGAGCTCCACAAGGTCCCCCACACCGAGGTTCCAAACTCAAGATGGGACTCGGAGACGAAGGGGCCACACTGTCCTCCTCTCTAGGGGAGCAGAGTGGGGCCATGCAGAAAGCTGCACTTGGGAGAATATCGGGGTGCAGATATTGCCTTCCTTCCTAGCTGCTCAGCCCTGGCCAGCCAACTCTACTCTCAAACTAGTCCATCCATCACCGAAAGGTAGTGAGGTGGCGCCAGGCATAGAGCAAGACTTGAGTTCAAATCTGGCCTCGGACACTCAGACACTTCCTTAGCTCCATGACTCTGGTCAAGTTACTTAACCTCTGTTTGTCTCAGTTTCCTCAACTGCAAAATGGGATTAATAATAGCACTTACTTCCCCAGGTTCTTTGAGGATCACATGAGATTATCTTTGTAAAGTTCTTAGCACAGTGCCCAGCAAATAGGAGATATTAGCTAAATGCTTATCCCTTTCCTTGTAAAATAGGAACAATACTTTTTGCCCTCACTCTCTTCAAAAGTCTTTTAGAGGAGCAGTCAGGTGGTACAGTAGATAGAGTACCAGGCTTGGAGCTGGGAGAGTCTGGGTTCAAATATGGCCTCAGATAGTTCCTAGCTATGTGACTCTGGGAAAAGTCACTGAAACCCAATTGCCTAGCCCTCAGCACTCTTCTACCATGAAATCAATATGTAGAATTGATTCAAAGTCAGACAGGATTTAAAAAAAACCTTTCAGAGAAAATATTTCAAGGCCCTTAAATTCAGACTTGTAGTTATGGTTATCAGCTGCATTTCCATGCTTAGAGAAGTAAACATCAATTGTCTTGTAAAAACCATATTGCTGGATTCTCTTTGCTAATCTATTCTGCTAACTTCTTCCTTTTTTATGGATGAATTTATCCCATTCACATCTATGGTTATGAACACCATTTGTGTATTTCCTTTTATCCTATTCTCTGTGCTTCTGCCCCACTATTTACAAAGAAAATGGTGAAAAAAGTTTGCCCAACTTATCATCTTTGAATGATGCATTCCTTCTCTGTTCCATTAACTCCCTTCTCTTCCCCATAACCTGCCCTTGATCACAAGTTTTATTCTCTCTATTTTCCTTCTCTTCCTTCCTTCCTTCCTTCCTTCCTTCCTTCCTTCCTTCCTTCCTTCCTTCCTTCCTTCCTTCCTTCCTTCCTTCCTTCCTTCCTTCCTTCCTTCCTTCCTTCCTTCCTTCCTTCCTTCCTTCCTTCCTTCCTTCCTTCCTTCCTTCTCTCTTTTCTGATAGTAGAATTTGTTTTGTTTATGACTCATTTCTGAGCAATTTCTCTTTTATAAACTCTCTTGCCCTTTTTCCTGTTCTTACCTATTTTTTTTGTTGAGTTTAATACCCCCCCTCCCCACCTCTCTCCTTCCTGTGTCCAGTTCAGATAAAAGTGGGGTTCATAAAATGTCAATTTTCCCTATCTCTCTTTCTATATTTGTCTTATTTTACATATTTTCTGGACCAAATACATACATACATAGATACACACACATACATATGTATGTATGTATCTTGAATACATCAGTGTTCTGAAAGGACAGTTGTTTCTTCTCCCTCTATTAGTTATGTAATCCATCCTCACAAAGACCTTTCCAGTTGATCAAATGTGTATTCCTTCCTGTGTTTCTCTTGTCTCCTGCAGTTCCATTTCAACATATCTACTCAATCTTACCCTTTTCTTTAGGAAAGCTTGGAAATTCTCCATTTCTTTAATAGCACATTCTCCCTCTGTCTAAGTCAGTCTGTCTCCCTCCCTCTCCAAAGGATAGCTTGTTTTGTCAGATAGATTATTTTTGGCTGTAAATATTTTTTAAAATATCATGTTCCAAGTTTTCCTTTTCTTTATGATGGTAACTGATAGATCTTGACTGTGGTTACTTGGTCCTTGAATGCTTTCTTTTGGGCTAACTGCAGAATTTTTTTCCTTGACAGGCAGTTTCTGGATTTTGACTATGGCATTCCTCCTTTGATACTGTTCTCTGGTTCTAGGAAATCTTAGAAGTTTTCATTTGTAATTTCTTAAAGTATGGTATCCCTACTTTTTGGAGGGAATGGAAGGGGTTGTGATGTTCAGGTAGCTTAATGATTCTTAGATGATCCTGCCTTGGTCTGTTTTTTATAATACGAACCTTACATTTTCTTGAAATTTAAAACATTTTTTGACTTTGTTTTAATATTTCTTGTTGCCTTACAGAGATATTGTTTCTGTTTGGCCCATTTTAGTTTTTAGGGAGTTCAGTTCTTAGATAAAGTTTACCACCCTTCCCTCTAGGGTCTTAAGTCTCCTTGCCATGCTCTCCTCTCTAGATATTCCATTTGGGATCTCTTGTTTCATGTCTCCCAGGTACTACTGTTCTTGTAACAAGGATTCTTCCCTCAGAGGCTCTACTTGGCCATGTTGTAGAGTTGCTTTTTTCCAGGTTTCTCCCTTGGGCTTGGCTCAGTTCAAGGTACTCCTTCATTGTGTTTGATGTTTTCTTCTGTTTGCTTCTATCTCCAGTCTCAGCTTGTGAATTGGAGGTTTGTGCTTGAGTGAAACTCCCATATTCTTTAAAGAATTTTATTTTTATTGTCATGTAAAACATACTCCGGTATTGGTCATTGTTGTAAGAGCACCCTCATACATAACCCAAACCCCGAACTACAACCAGAAATACACTGACGTGAGAGCCTCTAGCGGTGGAGGCGTCCCCATCGTGGCATCCCCATTCAGGGTTGTCCCGGGTCAGTGGGAAATTGCTGAGGGGAGCCACGTTTTCACAGATGGCGATTGTGTACGACGCTCTCCCGGCTCTGCGTATTGCACTCTGCATCAGATCTTTCCGCCTTTTGCTGAAATCATCTTGCTCATCATTCCTTCTCGCACCAGAGGATTCCATCACCAACGTGTACCACGGTGTGCTCAGCCGTGCCCCAGTGAATGGGCCTCCCCTCCATTTCCAATTCTTTGCCCCTATAAAGAGCTGCCATAAGCATTTTGTGCAGGTAGATCCTTGCCCCTTTTTATGACCTCTTTGGGCTACAGCCCCAGAAGTGGTATCCCTGAATATGTTCTTATGTTCTCGGGTGGCAGGGAAGGGCCGTGCTTGAGCCCAAACTTGGTGCCCAAGACTAGGTCCTCCTTTCGCAGCAATTGTCTGGACTTGTGTTCTCTTGTGGATCAGGCCTATGCTGCTGCCTGGGTGCAGGGCTGGGCCTGCCTTCTGATGGCCGAGTCCCCTGGCCCATCCCACCAGGGATGCTGTGGGTCCTCCCGCGATGCCTTCCGCCTGCCCTCGCTTGTCTTAGCTCTTAGAGCCCACTGAGATCCGGAGGGAACGCAGGACTATATCCAGAGAGCAGCAACGTGTCGCCTCTCCTGTACTTATCGGTCAGAGCAGGTGGAAGCAGTTTCCTTGTGCGGTGAATGCTTGGGCTGACAGCTTCCTGGGGGTGGCTGTGGGCCCCTGGGCCCAGCGACACCTACCACCCTGCCCTTTCCCTCGGGCGCCCGGGAGCTCCCTTGGAACGAGGAGGACCGCTTTGCGCTGAAGCGGACGCCTAGAACTCTGCAGTGGGCCCCAGAGAAGGCAGGCTCCACAATGGGGCAGCCTGTGAAGGGGAGGCCCTCGATGAAGCTGGAGGGAGGAAGGGACACACTTCAGGCAGGGAGCAAACCCGGAGAGATGCAGAGATGTGGGAGGGGGCGCCTGAAGATCTCCCAGCAGGAGAGCGGCTCTGTCGGAATCTGGGGGGGGGGCTGCACAATGTGGAGAAAGGGGGCAAAGGAGCCGATGAGGCGGCTGTTGGAAGAGTTTGCAGGGCTCTCCTGAGGGCCTGGGGAGGACCAAGATCTTTCTTTAGAGGAAGGGAGGCCTTACGAAGAAGACCCTGAGTTCACGGAGGGCCTGCTGGGCTGGAGATTCCTGCAAGACACTCCCCAGGGGGCCGCTGTCGGTAAGGGGGCGCGTATCTGCCTAGGAGGATGCCTTTGCTCTGAACCCGGGTGCCCGTGGGACAGCTTGAATCGGGCGGCTTGCAGGAATTCTCCAAAGCCGAATCTGATCTCACCAGTTGAGCTGGGTCCTCCCTCCCTCCCGCATCTTTCTGGTCACTTTGGCTCACAGCCTCCGCTCCTCCCTCTTCCTCATCCCCCAGAGTCCAGTCCGTGCCCAGGCTTTGGTGGTCCCCCTGGCCCAACATCTCTTACGTCTGCTCCCTTCTTGGGGCCTTCCTGGACCACTGCGATGGCCCTCTCGGTGGTCCTCCTGCCCCCTGCCTCTCCCACACATCCTCCACGGAGGTTCCCAAACCCGCTTCTGCCTGCCGCACATCCGCAGGAAGCTTCAAGGCTCCCTGTGCCCGGGTTTGGCAGCCCTTTGCAGGCTCACCGCAGCCCACCGTTCCCCATTTGCTCCGCGTTCCAGAGCGGCCTGTTTGAGGTCCGTTTGTTCCATCTTCCGCCTCAGCGTGGACCGTCTGCCCTCTCCTCACAGGCGCCCCCCGAAGCCTCCCGCGCAGGGGCCTTTTCTGGCCGCGCTCGCTCTTTCCCTCCCCCAGCCCTCACGGCATCACCTCCTGGACTGCCTCAGTCCAGAGGAAGCAGCGGGGGCTGGACTCGCCAATAACGTGGCTTTGGGTCCCCGGGGCTCGGGGGACAGGCGGAGCGGACTGAAGCGGAGAGGAGGACGAGAAGCGGCTGACCTAGTGAAAAGCTGTCGGGATCCAGAGATTGCTGGGAGGAGGAAGAAGCCAGGAGACAGCGACAGTGGCTCAGGAAGTGAATGGGAGGCGAGCAGCGGGAGGCCACGTGGTCAGCTCTGGGAGCTTGGCTGCTGGGCCAGAGTCCTCAGCTCCAGGGTGCCACGGGCAAGCTTATTTTTGAGATGTCTAGCCAGCAGAACAAGGGAGCATCAGAGGTGCCCCAGGGCCGGGGAATACGCAGTGGCTTGGGATCCTGACAAGTGGGCTGCTCCTGAGCAGTTGCGTGGCCTCGGGGGCACTCCTCCAGCTGATGTGGTCTGAGGTTTGGTCACGGGGATTGGGCTTGGACAGACCTCTTCACCCTTACTCAGAGCTCGGAGGCCCAGGGCTCAAAGGCTCCCTTTGGGGAAGCGTCCTTTGCATTCTTGAATTGTTGGCTCCTTGGCTTTCTTTGGGTGACCTTTAGAGTCTGGACTGGGATGGTTTGGTCCCTTGAAGACCGTCAGGGAGTGCGTGTGCGCCCTTGGTCTGCAGGAGGCATCTCCAGTGGGGAACTTGGAATTCTCCTTTGTGGTTTTGGATACATTCTCTTCCTGTCTCTTCTCAAGTGAAGCCATATCTGTAAAGCACTCGACAGTGGCTGGCACGTAGTAGGTGTTCAGTGATCTCTTACTGTAGCGTGGCTTGAGCTGCCAGGGATTCTCCAGGAAGGTGGCCTTCCAGCCGAGTGTTGCCCCAAAGGACTGCGAGCGATGGAGAGGAGAGTCGGTTCTGGATGTCAGGGATGGCCTGGGCCAAAGGCAGTGGGGTCCCGTGTATCAGGACCAGGAAGAGGTCGGCTCCTGGGTCTATGAAGGGAAGAGATAGGGAAGGAGAGCCTCAGTGCCACCTCCTGTTCATTGCCCCCAGACATGGCACCTGACTCTCCTGGCAGCTTCTGGCCTGTGGTCCTATGCTGTACAGTACCTGCTGTGCTTTCTGTGGCCCCAGGCATGTCAGATCAATGGAATCAGACAGTTTGAAGCCCCTCTTGTTCAGCTTCATAAAACCCCAGGCAGATCTCTTTTTATTGGCCCCACTTAGGTTTGCTCCCCACAGAGACAAGAGCTTGCCACCCACATGTTTTAAGCTGTGGCCTAGAAATCCCATTTTGGCACTCAGACGCCCACTCTGACTCACTGGCTGTGAAAACTTGAGCCTGTTGTAAGGGGGAAAAGGGGCTACTTTTTAAAGGGTTGGCCTGGATTATTTAAGACTGTGGCCACCAGGAATTTAACTTATTCCAAAGAGATTTATTTACAAAATGTAGAAAGAGTGGAGTAAGAAAATCAGCGACAGGATAGGGCAAGACATCCAGCCTAAGCACTAATTAATTTACTCATAGCCCCCAGGTCAACCCGGGCAGGGAGAGTTAGTCCTTAGGTCTCAGCAAAGCCAAGGACCTGGGGGAGTCTCTCTCAAGAGGTAGGTCTCTCCTGAGGCTGGTTTTGGTTTTTTGGTTTGGTTTTGTTTTTTCTTTTAGAAAATCCAGCAGTTAAGAGTCGCCTTTTCATTTACCACATGTCAGTTCAAAGGAAGAGATTTTAGAACAGCCTAACCAGGAACAGGGTCTCGGGTCCAGTCAGTAGATTCTCCACCAGTCTCCACTTCCAAAGAATGAGGACCTCTCCCTCTCAGGAAGTGACAGCTCCTTTTAAAGACTCTTCTTTTGCATCACTTCCTGTGTCTTCCCCTAATTTTACATCTACCAATCACAGTTGAAGCTTTGCTTTAAGACTGCTCAGGGGCAGTCAGTTTAATTCTGATTTGTCACCCACTATTGCACACAGGGGTCACAGGCCTCCCACTTAATGAATAAGTGGAATGTTTACACTTTTGGTGATTAGATCTAAAAATGGGCAGATCTCCATACTCAACTTTTAAGCAGGGTGTCTACACTTTTGGTGATTAAATCTAAAAATAGGCAGGGGTTACAATTTAATCTTCATAATCAGGGGAGAGTTAATTTTAGTCTTCATACTATTCCAGTCAGCCTGTGCTTCTGGCTCCTGACCCCGAGCCTGGTCCATTGGAAGTGCTTGAGAAATGTTGGATAAATTAGAATTCTGAACTAAATCATTGACTGCCTCTTGGCAGCTCAGCCTTGTGCAGGGCTCTCTGGGGGCCAGGGGAACTCTGCCCTGGAGGACTTTCCAGGCTTTGTGTGGAGAAGAGAGAATTCATAGTTGCAAAGCCAGTAACTATGGATAGATGGGGCAGTAATGGTCAAAGTGCACCCTTGGCATGGAGAATCTTGGAGCTCAGGGAAAGGAGGGATGTCCACAGCTGGGGAAGAAGGGGAGGCCTGAGATCAGGCCTAAAAGGAAGCCAGGACTGGAGAGGGGAGGAGACAGGGAAGGAGAACCAGCAAAGACTCAGAGGGAGGAGTGAGCATAGCTTGGGAAGGGACCCAGAAACCCAAGAGACCTTTGGTTCTCCTTGTAGTTATGTTGCCTGGACCAAGACGTTTCCAAGTCATCTCCCTCATTAGGATGGGGGCTTCTGCTGCTTTTTTGTATTGCCAGCACTTCGCACAGTGCTTGACGCACAGAGTGCTTGTTGACTGGCAGATGTCGGACTTAAGGGAGGGCATGATCAAGCGTGGCACATAATGGCTGTGCCCTCCCCTGGAGAGAGCGTCCACATGAATGACATTTGCATGGGGAGTCTATTTGGACAATACTGGTACTCAGCTCCTTTCCGCAAGGACCTCTCTTTGGAATGGAAAACAGAGCCCAAGAGGTGGCTGCTTGCTTCCAGGTCATCCCAACCGCACACTTGGCTACAACGTGCTCGCTGTGATTGTTGGAGGGAAACGGAGCTGTGCAAGGAGAGATCGGCCTTGCTCTCACCTCCGCAATCACGGACAGGGAGAAAAGGCACGGACCGGCCTGTTGAGGCCGCTTCTTTCTGTGGTGGCAAAGAACGGGGACCCGAGAAGCCGCCCATCCATTAGGGAGTGGCCGGACAGGTTCTGGACTATGAATCGAGGGATCATGATTGCACTGCGAGAAGTGAGGAAGAGGAAGGTTTCAGAGACACCTGGGAAGAGCTGTCTGGGCTGAGGGAGAGTGAAGGGAGCAGAACCAGGAGAACCACATGCACATTCAGCCAAGGTTGGGAAGAAAAAGGACCTTGAAAGCCTAGAATGACCAAGTCTGGAGTGATGATGGAGCACGTTCCCTCCTGACTGAGCTGGGGTACTCCCGGCAGAACAAGAAGGCCAGTTTGCTATCCAGCTCCTGCTCCTCTGTCTGTCTGTCTGTCTGTCTGTCTGTCTGTCTGTCTGTCTGTCTGTCTCTTTCTCTCTGTGTCTCTCTCTCTGTCTTTCCCCACCCTTATCTTCTGTCCCACGGACTACTCTAGGACAGAAGGGTAAGGACTAGAAAACAGGGTTAAGTGACTTGCCCAGGTTCACACATCTAGGAAATGTCTGAGGCCAAATTTGAACCCAGGCCTTTTGGATGCCAGGCCTGGTGCTCTGTCCACTAGCTACCCTCCTGTGGACCTTTGCTTGGCTTCTCTGTACTGCCTTGTTACATTTCCTTTGAACTGGAGAAAGGGAAGGGGAGCTTGTAGCAACCTGCTTGAATTGCAGTCTAACGGAAGGAGACAGAAGGGAAGCCAGGAGGACACAGACAGCCAGGATAGCTGGAGAACGGACAGGCCGAACGGTAGTTAGAGGCTCAACAAAAAGCAGTTTGTGCATCTGTACCCGGAAGGAGGAGGAGAAATCTGAAGTGGGGTATTGAGTGGGGAGCCTGCCCGTGGCCCGTCTTCCTTGTGCCAGCTGAATCACAGACGCAACAGGGAAAGGGAAGAGGAAAAAATGACTCCTGCCAGGCACTTGGGGCTGAAATAGCACCCGAAAAGGGGACGCCGTGGTCATGGCCGGGTCCTGGATTCGGATTCGAAGAGATTCAGGATGAAGATATTACTGGAAAATTCTGCCTAAATTGGCCACTCTGAAGCCATCTAATGAGAAGGCGTCCAGTTTCCGCCAGGTTTGGACTTAATCTTGCTTCTTCCTCAGCCCAGGGAACATTTCCTTCTCCTGCTTCCCCAAACTCTTCCCTGGATGCCTCGGCATGACGTGGAGGCAGCCCTGGCTGACTGGAAGCCATGTCAGTGGAGGCCAGCCCGCACGGGATCCTCCAGGCTGGCAAAGCTTTGCAAAGGGTCCTGGCAACACCCTGGATCTGCTTCCTCTGCTCTAGCTTGCAGCTTAGCTAAGTAGTGCCCAGAAGCTCCTGATAAGCAGCCCGCGTGGTCCCTCCGTGAAAACTTCTTTGGCTATGAAAACCTGAGAAACCAAGAAAAATGCCTCACCTGGGGCCCGCCAGCCCTCTTACAGTACCAGGAGGAGCCTGGCAGAAGGGGCAGGCGTTGTTGGTCATCACGCTTGGAATTCCAACTCAGCTGTTTGCGGGAGGTCCAACGGCCAACGGCCAATGACTGGCGAAGGGCCATACTTGCCATAGGACCAGAAGGAGATTCAGCTCGACTTTCTTGCTCTAAACAAAGCCAAAAGACAGAAGGAAGTTGCAGCGTGGTGGAGGGATGACTCATGAGTTCTCTCCTCAGAGAGGCAAATAAAGGAGTGGACAGTCGGGTTTATGACGTCTCCAGAAGCAGCGAGCAGCCGCAGCATCTCAGGGAGCACGTAGTCATCTCTCCTTCCTGGTAAAGGTTTGCCGAGACCACGAGAGAAAGGCTGCCTCTCACGGAGCCACGTGGGACACGGAGGAGAAGAGGAGAGATCGTCCACAATGCATCGGCTCAGGCCATCCATTCCAAAGGAGCCCGTATACTGGCGGACGCCAGTGCAAAGCCAGACACGAGAGAGGGTGACAAAACCACTGGAAAATATGGGTCAGGCATGAGGAAGCAGAGAGGGCCTGGCCTCGCAGAATTGGGCCTTTCCCCATAAATACTTAAAAAATGAAACAACCAGAAGATGCTAGACGTGGCAAGTACCAGGCAGCAATAGGGGCAGAGACTACAGCTGTGATTTTGTCAGCATTGGGAACTCCCAGCTGAGGAAATTCCCTCTTCCAATGCAGTTCACCAACTTCTGGTTTTAAAAAGTTGCCTAGACCATGGGGAAGTTAAGTGACTTCAAGTCTCACAGGCCATATGTGTCAGAGGTGGGATCTGAACCCAGGTTTGCCCTTTATCCATTATAACATACTGTCCTTAAGCACAAAACAACCTTACAAAAAGTAAAATTGTTTGTATATGTATATATTTTAAACCCTTTCCTTTCATCTTAGGGTCAATACTATGTATCCTTTCCAAGGCAGAAGAGTGGCAATGGAGGTTAAGTGACTTTCCCAAGATCACACAGCTAGGAAGTATCCGAATCTAGATTTGAACCCAGGACCTCCCATTTCTACGTTTGGCTCTCAATGTACTGGGCCACCAATCAACCAAATTGATTATATTTTACTCGGAATTGACTTTACTGCTATAGGAATTACTCCTGAATTACTTGTTTGGGGATTGTCAGACCACCAATATCTTATAACAAAGATAACGATTAGTACAAATCTAAAAGAAAGAATAAAAAGAAGAGAAAGCTATGGCAAACTATTAAGATAATACAGGAGCACAAAAGAGATGTTGCTTACAATAATTTCATGCAGAAGTTTAACCTATGTAAACAAATCCATTGCTATAATCAGGAGGCCAGAAGAACCTACAAACCCCCCACAGTCAGTGAATACACAAACTACTTGCTAAGTAGAAAGATATGATAGCCAAATGGAACACAGATTCAGAACATGGACTCATTTATGAAATCTTATGGAGGGATAGCTGGGTGGCTTAGTGGATAGAGAGACAGGATAGAGATTAAAAGTCCTGGGTTCAGATCTGGCCTCAGACTGTGTCCCTGAACAAGTCACTGAATCCCCATTATTTAGCCCTTACAGTTCTTCTGCCTTAGAAGTGGCACTTAGTATTGATTCTAAGATGGAAGGTAAGGGTCTAAAAAAACTTATGGAGAAGGAGGACAGGAGATTATGAAGAGTGCCACCTCATAAAACAGAGAGAAGGGGCCACCAGGACCAGTTTTTAAATAGCTTGGTGAGAGACTCAAATGTAATGGTTAGGATTAACCCTTAAGTCACAAGCCTATTAATAGTGAGATTTATTAGCAAGAAAAAGAAAATAAGAGAGAAATACAGAAAGGAGGTGACACATTTCCTAGCCTAATAATCCAGAGCCTAACAATTCAGTGTCTGTCTCCAAATCTCAGTCTCAGAAAACAACCTCACCAGCTTTCTGGTGGGTCTCATAAGTCCTCACTACACCCACTAGCTCTCCTACATCACCCCCCAGGAACCAATCACAGCTCCTCAATTAGCCTGGCACCACCCAGGCAGTGCCAGTGAGATCAATTTTGTGGTTGCTTATTGACTCAAATTTAAAAGAAATGGAGGTTAAGTCCAAATCCCTAATTGATGAAATAAAAACAAACAAACAAACAAAAAACCAAAAACCAATTCCCTTCTCACAATCCCCCCTGTGATTCTATTGGAGATGAGTATGTTAAAATCTCCCCAATTTAGGATCTTGGGAGATTAACATGCCCAGTCTCCCCAATGAATCATTCCAATAACCAGCCTATGCCTCTAAAGATTCTCTCACTAGAAGTGTATAAAATATTGCACTTTCTAAGAGGAAATTTTAGCAACCTGGGAACAAGAGGGAAATAAAAGAGAAAGGAAACAAACACAATAATCGATAGGTACATTGACAAAAAAGCCAATTGGGGGCAATCACCTTTGGCATAAGAGTTTACATTCAGAATAAATGTGTTCAACCCCCTTTGGTTCAATTCATTCTGGATCTCTTGATGCAGTGTGTGGTTTCCACAGGAATCTCCATGGCACCCTCTTCCAAAGATTCACCTTCCTGATTCGAGGTGCTGATAAATCTCTTCTCCTAAAATTCCTCCAAAATCTTTTCAAACTCTGAATTTTAGGACAACCATACAATTAAAACCATACACAAGTAAGCCAAGTTATATCAAAGTGGATTTAAGGAGGAGACAGAAAAACAACAACTAAAAAGAAAGACAGAAGAGATATACAAAGGTTTTTTTTCAAAATAAGAGAATCTTTCCTATCATCTTCATCATCATCAAGAAGACTAACAAGCATTCATTAAGTGCCTACTGCATACCTGGGTACAATCCATTCATTTTGGGTTCTTCAGAGACCTTCCTGACCCATTTCTAACTGGAAAGAGGCACCACAGCCCCAATGACCTGCATGGTCCCAAAGGAAGAAGAACCCTGGTCAGGGAGTGCTGGGACAGAAGGGACAGTTGGGGCTTATCTTATATCCCTCCTTCCCCCAATGAGGTCAGGAGAAAGTGAGGAGGGCCCCCAGCAGGTATGGTGGTCTCATGGTGATGGATTTTTTTTAATTTTATAGTATTTTATTTGATCATTTCCATGCATTATTCATTAAAGACATAGATCGTTTTCTTTTCCTCCCCCCCACCCCCCATAGCCGACGCGTGATTCCACTGGGTATCACATGTGTTCTTGATTCTAACCCATTGCCATGTTGTTAGTATTTGCATTAGAGTGTTCGTTTAGAGTCTCTCCTCTGTCATGTCCCCTCAACCGCTGTAGTCAGGCAGTTGCTTTTCCTCGTTGTTTCTACTCCCACAGTTTATCCTCTGCTTATGAATAGTGTTTTTTCCTCCTAGATCCCTGCAAGTTGTTCAGGGACATTACACCGGCACTAATGGAGAAGTCCATTACGTTCGATTATACCACAGCGTATTAGTCTCTGTGTACAATGTTCTCCTGGTTCTGCTCCCCTCGCTCTGCATCACTTCCTGGAGGTCGTTCCAGTCTCCATGGAACTCCTCCACTTTATTATTCCTTTTTGGTGATGAATTTTTTGACCAAAGCTTAGACTTCACCAGCCACATCCTACTCAAGGAGCTCCAGGGGCTCCCTGCCCTCTCTAGAGAATCAAAAAGAAATTCCTGTTGGGCATATAGAGCTCTTTGCCCTGTAGGCTCCTTCCTGCCACCTTCCAGTGCTCTCTCGTCTTCCTCCATCTCTTAGTTTCCCTGGATTTCCTTCAGGACACCTGTTCAAATCTTGCCTTTGACAGAAAGCATTTCCCATCCCTCTCCCCACCCCTAAGCTGCACTGCCTCCCCTTAGAATGTGAACTCTTTGAGCCAGAGCATGTTTGGACCTTCTTTGGCTTTCCAGCATTTTGCACAGTGCCTGGCATGTACAAATGTTTGTTGGGTGTGTTGACCTAAAGGGGCAAGATGTGTGGGCAAGATGGCCCCCGATGGGCATGGTGTAGCCATGGGCAGAATCCTGGCATTGGTGAGATCACAAAGAATTGGAGAACATTTGAATGACATCTACACTTAGCTCCTTTCATAAGGATCTAACTTATTTTGAAGGGAAGATGGACTTGAGAAGGGTCCAGCCATCTCTCAGTTAAGCACAGTTAAGCACAATCACACAGAGGACCAGAGGCTTGCTTGGTTCTGGGCATCCTTCATTGATATATTTCTCAGCCACTCCACAGCTTTTTAAGAGGTGCTGGAGCCTCCCTTCTGGGTCCTCTGCATCCCCTTCTGTGGCTCACCACCTGGACCCACCCCAGCAACCCACCTTCGGGTGAGGAGCCTCTGGGCTGTTGGGGTTAGCTTCTGGCTCTTGCTAGAAACATTTCCTGCCCTGTTGCTAGCATAGGAGGAAGCTTGTGCTCAGCCATCAGAGCTTTAGGGCAGCATCTCTAGCCCCAGAAAAGGAAGGCTTTAAGGATCCATATGGTGAAATTCTAAATTCTCAGGCTTGGTGCCCATATTTTCTAAATGCAGGCCAAAGATCCAGGAGGGCAGCCAAATGGACCAGGGGAAAAAGTGTCACATTGGAGCCAGGGAGACCTGTGATCAAATCCAGCCTTAGATAATGGGTAAGCCACTTTACCTCTGCTTGCCTCAGTTTCCTCATTTTTAAAATGGGGGTAATAATAACAACTGTCTCACTGGTGCTCTCAGGATCAAATGAAAGAGAAAGTACTTTCATAAGCACTCTTTGCTTATGAAATGCTTATGAACTGCTGCAAATGCTGGTTATTAATCAGCTCCTTGAATGCTAGCCTTGCACATTTTAGCTTCTAGAGTCCCATGGGTGCTTAGCCATCACAGTACCTGAAGCAACTCTTTGAAGTCCAGATGAGTTGAGTGTGGGCCATTATTAGAGAGGCCTCAAATGCCTCTGTAAATGTCCTCATCCATCCTGGAGAGTGCTTTCTTTTGTTTACTGCTCATTCCGGGGGGAGCCTCTGTCCCTCTCCTCTAGACTTGTATCAGATTAGCCAGTATGCTCTCTTGCTTGTCCCTTCTGGAATCAGGGTTCCTGAAGATTTTAAGGCAAGTCAGAAAGGTTCGTTAAGCTGGGCTGAGTGCATGGTGGTGAGGATGTTTCCTTTATCCATTTGTATCAGTGACATGGACAAAGCAAAGATGGACAGCTCATCAGATCAGTAGTTGCCACAAAGCTGGGTGGGAATTCCCAAAGGATCCCAAAAGCCAACAGCATCGGAGGGAAGATGAAATAAGATGAATTCCAAGAGGGCTACTTGCACTTGCGCACCAAAGAATCAAATTCAAAGGTGAAGGTGGAAGAGCTATGTTTAGACACTAGTTTCCAAAAAAGATCCAGAGGTTTGAGTGGGCCACAAGCTCCATATGAGTCAGTCATAGGATGTAGCCACCCGAAAACCCTAATGGGATCTTGGGCTGCATTAGGAGGGGCAGAGCTACTAGGAACAGAGAGGTGATAGACCACTGTCCTCTGTCCTTGTCAGATCTCATCTGAATATTGTGTTCACTTCTGGGAGCTGAGATTTAAGAAGAATGTTGAGAATCTGGAGGCTCTCTGAAGGAGGGTCACCTGGATATCTTTAGTTCATGACATTTGGGAATCACTCAGAGGACCAGGAATAGTTAGCCTGGAGAAGAGAAGACTTAAGGATAATTTAACCATTGTCTTCAAATGTCTGGAGGCTGTTCTGTGGAGGACAGATTCATTTTGCTCTGTTTAATGCCTGAGGACATAACAGAGAGCCATGGGCAGCTTGGTGTAGGATGGACAGAGGAGATTACCTGCAATGAGAATTGTCTCAAAGTGGAATAAGCTGCCTTGGGAGGTGGTGAGTTTTCTCTCCTTGGTGGGCTCCAGGTAGAGGGTAGAGGACCACTAGGAGGAATTTTATTTATTTATTTTTAAAAATTTACTTATTTTTTATTTTTTTCCATGGTTATATGATTCTTGTTCTTGTAGGAATATAGGTAAGGGATAGAGTAAATTTCATGGATTAACTTCAAGAGGAGAATTTGAATACAAGTCTTGGGAGAGGATTCTGAGGAGAGAAGGCTTGTGGGAGTTTGTACTGGCATTAACTGTCATTCTGCACTCTATCCCCTATTTTCCACTGAGCTGGAAGGAGGTTTTGCTCTGACAGATTTTCCCTTGTAAATCCTAATCTTGTGGAGAGATTAGTGATTCCTTGGTTTGACAATCTGTGGACTGTTTCCCTGAGGTACAGAGACCATCTGCCTGTGATTCATCTTCCAAAAATCCACTTGGCCAAGGTAATATAAAAGGGTTTGTCACCTGAGACTTTGAGTTATCTAGTGAAGCCAACCCCAGATTTTAGGTAAGGGCTCAAATTGTGAATCTTAAAACTCTTCAGACTCTACTTCAGAAGATTTGATTAAGTTATTCCCCATTTTCTACAAATGGAGGTACTTGGTCAGGAGTATATTGAGAACTTTAAAATTACTCCATCCTGCTCAGAAAGTGCCTTACGGGAAGATAAAGTTGTAAAATTCCTGATTTAACAATGAAAAGCCCCCAACTTATAGTGAAGCCAAAACCCTGAGCTAGATGGTCTCTTTTTAGATCTAATACAAAAGGGTGATAAGTACCTATAAAGGTTAAATTAATCACTAAAAGGTCAAGCAACTTACAAAGGGCAAGCTTAGCAAAGAGATGTGAAATACTCAGAAGATATAATCTAATCAGAGAAGGTGATAACAAAAGAAGATGTGAACTAAGAATGGACAGCCCTGGGGAAAAGCGTCTACTGTGATTGGTAGATGTGAAATTTTAGGGGAGGTGACATAAGAGAAAATTCTCTTTAAAAAGAGGCCAGGCGTTTGGAGTTAGTTTGGAGGAGGTGGGTCTCTGAACTGAGTTCAGGAGTTGAGGATTTCACTGAAGGACTTGAGTTTTGCTTTAGGACGATCTTGTGGTGAGTGATAAAAGGCTGACTAGTCTCTCTTAAGGCTCAGGTCTAGGCCATTTGGCCTAGGCCCTTCCTACTATTTTCTCTTCCTTTCTCTCTCTCCCTTCCCTTAATTCCTTCATTTATATTAATTAAAATCTCCACAAAACCCAGCTGACTTGGGTATTTTCCTAGTTGGGAATTTTCCCATGGCGACCACTTATTTTTGATTTAAGTCAAGACACTCAAAATTATCTTTACAGTTTGGCTGAAACCTTTTACAGTTTTTGGCATTCACAGTCTTAGAAACCACATTTTCACGGTTACAAAATTCACCTGTGAGTCCTCCCCTCTTCCTCTTTTTGTTAATCCATAGTAAGTAGACTAGTTTAGAGTCAGATACCTTTTTGAGGTCTTAGATAAGAGCAGGAAGACATAAGAAGGGATTGAGAAGACCAGAAGAGCCAGCCATGTGAGGGGAGGCATAGATTGGGGGGAAGAGATACAGCTGGACAGATTTAAGACTGTAGTTATCATTTCCCTACCCTTAATAAACTTGTCTTTACTACTTTTAAGGGTTGTGCTTTACTGGCCCTGGGAAGGTTCCGAGGTGGGTTTTATCATCTCCCATCCCTCTAGGAAGGTCCCTTATTTCATTCTTTCCCTCCCCCCCCTCCAGGAGCTGACAAGCAATTCCACCGGATACATGCATTATCACTCAACACCTATTTCCTTATTATTCATTTTTGCAATGGAGCAATCTTTTAAAGCCCCCCCCCCCATCCTATACCCATACAAACAAGTGATAAGTCATATGTTTTCTTCTGAGTTTCTGCTCCCCCAGTTCTTCCTCTGGATGTGGAGAGCATCTTTTTCATAAGTGCCTCAGGATTGTTCTGGATCATTGCATCGCTGCTGGTAGAGAGGTCAGTTACATTCGGTCCTTGCCACAATGCTTCAGAGCTGTCCGTAGTGCAGGGACACTGGTGGTAAAAGCCACACCCTTAACCTCAACAGCACCCACAACTCCTTCATGAACTACATCGCTGACATTCTTCCCTGGCAATTCTCTCTGGTTCCTGTGATTCGCTCATTTTTCTTTGGTCTTCACTGTGAGCTCCAGACACCGTCCTAGCACTGCAGACGGAGAACTGATCTTGGACTCAGGAAGATCCGAATTTGAATGTCTTCTCTGAAATACACTACCTGGGTGACCCAGGGTGTCATTTAACATCTCAGTTCTCTCGGCAAGTCTAGAAAACACTAAGTTGGAGAGAGGTGCTACCTGCTTTGGTAGAGGAGGTTTTCTTACCTGGGAGTTCCCTATGACAGTGAGATTGCAGGGCCAGAGCCTACTGCTACCCAGTGAGCTATAGTCCCTCCAAGTTCTCCCACTCTCTGTCCTACCCAAGATTTCCTCCTTTCATTGTCTTGATCCTAAGATTTACTGATCCATCCATCCACTGCCATCTACGCTGGAATCTCTTGGCATCAGACTTGTTTCCAGTCATGCCTTGCCAATCCCCAGCACTGGCTTTTTGAGGAAGAGTTGGCCCTACTTCTTGCCACGGCTGGATTCTCCATTTGAGTTCGGAATCCCCTCCTTTCCTGGCTCACTGGCTCCCTCTCCTCTCCTCAACAGTCTCTTTCTCTCTTTCCCTGTTCCTGAAAACCGGCCCTGATCTCCCTTGTCCTTAACAATGCTTCGCCTGGCCTCGAAATCTCCTCAAGAAATGGCCGCTGCATGCTTCTGGCCTCTTTCTTCACCTGCCCTTCATTTCTCGACTCCTCCCCAAATGACTTTTGCCTCCATCAATGGACCGAAAGGCTTCTCTCTAAGGCTGGTGCTCGGAAGCTGTCCAAGGTGGCTTCCCCAGGCTCCATTCTTCGGAGGCTTTCTTAGCTTTGGGCACAGTCCCCTGAGCCCTCCTCCAGGGCATGCTCCTCAGCTTCGGCTTCCATGGCGCTGCTCCCTCCTGGTTCCCCTCAGCCCTGGCCCTGCCTCTCCTGTCTGCCCCTCCACTCCAACGTCCCCAGAGGGCTCAGCATGGCGCTCTCCAGCGCTTTACCCTAGGCCCCTGGGCCACTTGGTCTGTACTTTCTCTTGACGCCCTCAGCAGCTCCCTGGGGTCTGCCCATCATCTCTGGGCAGAGGACTTTGAGGTAACTGAGGCCTCCTTCCTCAGGCCCCTGAGCTCTAGTCCAGAATGACCAACTGCTCCCTGGGCAGCACCCACAGTATTAGCTCGAGCAGCTCCAGCAGGCCATGAGAAAGCTGTGGGGCCCACTGTTCTGTTGAACTTCCTGGTTCATCCAAACTGACCAGGGCACGGGGAGCTGCACACAGGGAGGGTGACTTCCTCAGTCTCTCTTGGGTCATTAGAGCATTAGGGGACTCGGGTGGCAAAGCCCCTCCCTTCTAGTTCCCTCACGGGGTAGGTCCAGCGAAAATGATGCTCTCCGGGCCAGAGAGGGCTGACCACGTAGTACACCCTGGGCCACAAGGAGGGATTCTTTGGTGGTCCGGCCATGCCCCCCATTGTAGGGTCACTGAACAGCCCACAGCTCTCCTTTTTCTTTGCTCCCAGCGGAGAAGGGCCCAGGCTAAGCTCCCATGCAGTGGGATGCAACCTTTCCCTTATCTCTGCCCACCATCTGGCCACCCCTCAGTTCCCAAGACTCCCAGAGTGGGGCTTTGATAGGGAAGAGCAGGCCCCAGGTGCCTCCCTGGATGCCTGCCTAATAACACTCGAACCCTGGCTTTGTCTCTAAGGCCAATGTCCTGGTGGTGGCTCTTGTGTCCTTGGCCATCAGGCAGCTTCCTTTGCCCAGTGCCCGGTGGACACGAAGAGTGGGTGGGTGGCCTTGCAGACAGAGCCCTGGCTTTAGCTTCAGAGGCTGACTGGAGCTTGCACCTTATAAATGCACCACTGTGCCAGCTTGGGAAAGGCACTGCCTGTCTCTGGATCTCGGGCGATTTCGTCCCTTGTCAAATGAAGGAGCTGGACCAATGAGCTCCTGGGTTCTTTCCAAGTCTGGGACGACAGGAGCCGAGAAGGTGGTGGAAGACTCCCACCCACACCTTCTTGGTAGACAGCCCTATTAGAGAAGACGTTCCACCCCATTCTTCCTCTCCAGTCTTGGTGCCCTTGCCCTGAGTAGTTTGCTTGGGATGCTCGTGGCCCCAGGAGGCAGAGCGCTGTCCCTGGTGCTGCGAGGAGAGCCCCAAACTGGGCAGGGTCTATCTGAGGGCAGTTGGGCAGGGCCTCTTCCATTGCTGACCTTCAGCCTCCTGGGCACTCACGCCCCAGCCTGGGGGCCCTTCTAGGGGCTGCTCCTCCCCCGTCCTGCGCTTTCCCTGGGGATGACCAGTGGGAAGCAGCCTCAGACCCTCCCACTTAGGGAGACAGTCGCAGCCCCAGTGAAGAGAGCAAGTGTCATTTGGGGGCCGGGAGAGCAAGAAGGGGCAGGAAGGCCATGCCGGCCATAGGGGCACGCCAGGCAAAGACGAGACCTCAGAGAGGGGGACAGCCGGGAGGCAGAGTGAACGGCGAACACTGGTAAAGGTGGTTAAAGCCAGCCTGGGAAGAGCTCTAAATGACGGAGGGAAAAGTCAACGTCTTCCCCAGAGGCAACAGGAAGACCCCAGGCTTTCCTAAGCAGGAGAGAGACAGGCAGACCTATGCTTTGGGAAAATCGAGATGGCGGCCAAGGGGAGGACGGGCTGGCCCAGGGAGCGCCCGAAGGCAGGGAGACGTTACAACAGCTCAGGTGAGAGGACAGGGTGGCTGTGAGTGGAGGAGGGAAGCCTGGCGGGCGGGCGGAGGGAGATGAGGAGTGCAGGCTGACTCCGAGGAGAGGAACAGGGAAGTTAGAAGAAGAGAGTGAGTTGTTTAGGCTCCAGGAGGTGGGGGAGCTTATAGGATAAATGGATGGAGATGCTCACGTACTTAGCTCAGCCCAGAGATGATGCTTGAAGCCATGGAGGCTTAGGGGGTCAGAGAGACAGACACAGAGAGAGAGGAGCACCCTGAAGTGTGGCAGCAGGGCAGGGAGGTTCCCTACATAAAGGGGCTGGAGCTGGAAGGCGAGGAAGTGCCCAGGCAGGTGGGGGAAGCACCTTCAAGGCAACATGCCCTGCGTCCTATGACATCCTACAGGTGCTGCTGCAGGCTCCAGTTGGGAGCTGAGAAATGAAGGAAGGGGTGTGTGGGAGGGAGCAGGGCGGCCAGTGTGGACACTTTCCCCATCAATTTGGCAGGAGGAGAGCTAAGAAAGGCCGGTCACGGTTAAGTGAGGGGGAGGGAAACAGACACAGATTTGTGGGCAGCGGGGAAAGATCCAAGGGGAAGATTCTCCCTTTGGAGGGCCAGTGACTCCGACTCTTATTAGCCGGCTGAGCCTCAGCAAATCACTTTGTCCCTGCTTAGGAAAATGGCAACACCAAAGGGTGCACTGGGTACCTCATAGGGTCATGGTAAGGAAAGCACTCTAAACTGTAATGCACTTCCAAAGGTGACTTGGCATGGGGAGGGCTGTCACATGGGAGAGGGATTAGGGTTCTTTCGTTAACCCTGGGGTGCAGAGCTGGGAGCAATTAGGGGGAGGAGGAAAGAAGGGGGGTCAGGAAAGACAGAAGGATGCAAATGGACTGGAGGAGCTAAGATGGGGCAGCCCTGCTCCCTGAGGTTGGAGCTGAGGAATTCTTGGTCCCAGGCATTCTGACCCAGAAGCCACTGAGAACCCGTCCAGCTCAGAGGGACCAAGACACATTTATTAAGCACCTGCTGTATGTAGGGCCCTGCGCTCTAACAAGAAGCATAGCCCAGGCTCTCAAAGGGCTTACATTCTGGGAGACGAGGTGGGTGAGGCAATGAACTTCGAGATAAGTCTCTACGAGGTAACTGGAAGAGGAAGAGAGAGCACTAAGAACTGGGGGTTGGAGCTGGAAGAGTAGGAAGGAGAAATTGAGCTGGTCTGTTCTAAGAGGTGGAGGGGACAAGGAGGGCATTCCGTGTATGGGTGACAGGATGGGCAAAGATGTGAAGGCTGGAGATGGAACATCAAGTTTAAGGAGCAGGTTGTGGCTATAATATAGCACTAGTGAAAGGACAAACCAGCTAGACAATGTAGAATTATGACCAAAGGGCTTTAAAAGAAAGCATACCAGCAACACCACTACTAGGTTTGTACCCCAAAGAGATAATGAAAAATGTCTGTACACAATTTTTCATAGCTTCGCTCTTTGTGGTGGCAAAAAAACTGGAAAATGAGGGGGCGTCCCTTGATTGGGAAATGACTGAACCAATTGTGATATCTGATGGTGATGGAATACTACTGTGCAATAAGGAATAATAAGTTGCTTGATTTCCATAGGAGCTGGAAAGACCTCCACTAACTGATGTGGAGTGAAATGAGCAGAACCAAGAAAACATTGTACACAGAGACTGATACATTGTAGCATGATCATATGTAACTGACTTTGCTACTAACGACAAGGTAATGATCCAGGACAATCCCCAGGGCCTGCCAAAGAATGCTATCCATGTCAAGAGAAAGAACTGTGGGAGCAGAAACGCAGAAGGAAAACATTTGATTTTTTCGCTTGTTTATGTGGGTATTGGATGTGGGGTTTTGGTCTTTAAAAGATCATTATAACATGAATACTATGGAAATAGGTATTGAGTGATAATACATGTATAACCCAGTGGAATTGCTTGCTGTCTCTGGGAGGGGAGATGGGAAATGGGGAAGGGAAAGAATATAAATCATGTAACCTTTGAAAAATACTTCAATAAAAAAAAAATCTCAAGCCAGAGAGTGAGACACTTCTTCCTAGGGGCAATAGGGAGTCACAGAAGATTCTTGAGGGGAGAAAGTAACATGTACTGTCTGTGCCTGAGTAAGATGGTTTGGGGATCTGTATGGAGGATGGATTGGAAAGGGGGAAGACCAGAAGCCAGGAGACTAATCAGAAGGCAGTTATAACTGTCAGGGGAAAGGGGATGAGGATGGCAGCCAGAGGAGTGGTGAGAAGGAATCAGATAGGAGATATAGAGGCAGTTACTCAAGCCAGAAGAAGGTGTCAGAACCCTCCCTCTGTGAGGCTGATTCTCTGGTTGCTGCTGCTGAATTTATCTGGCCATTTCCTGATGAGTCAAGTCCCAGGCCTCGTCATTCCAGGAGCAGCTGGGAAGTTGCTTCTGACAACTGTGATTCCTCTTCTGTCCCCTCCCTCCTTCAGTGACTGTCCACAAACACCCATCTTCTGTGCAGATTCAACTAGGAGATCCCTCCAGGTGAGGAGGAAGCCACATGCCCAGGCCTGGGGCATTCTGGGATTAGCCTCTTCAGTAGTACTGGAGAGCCCTGTGCCAGGCTAAAGGTTTGGTAAGGCACACTTGTGATTCCCTACAACATTACAGATTGAGATGCTGCGACTCAGGAATGGATGTGACTTGTGCAGGGTCACATAGCATCAGAGGTGGGATTCAAACCCAGTACTTCTTAATTCTCAGGAAACAAGGCCGACCAAAGAAAAGATTCAAGGATCAGCTAAAGTCCAACTTGAAGTGGGCTGGCATGACACCAAAGCAACTAGAACCTGCTGCCTCTGTCAGAAGCAGCTGATGAGCCCACATTAACCAGGCCGCCACCGCCTTTGAAGATGAACGACGTCGACGTCTTGCCGCTGTGCGTGAACGCTGCCACCAGGCCACAACCGCAACTCTTTCCTTCCTTCCTTCCTTCCTTCCTTCCTTCCTTCCTTCCTTCCTTCCTTCCTTCCTTCCTTCCTTCCTTCCTTCCTTCCTTCCTTCCTTCCTTCCTTCCTTCCTTCCTTCCTTCCTTCCTTCCTTCCTTCCTTCCTTCCTTCCTTCCTTCCTTCCTTCCTTCTTTCCTCCCTCCCTTCCTTCCTCCCTTCCTTCCTCCCTTCCTCCCTTCCTCCCTCCCTCCCTTCCTCCCTTCCTTCCTTCCTCCCTCCCTCCCTTCCTTCCTTCCTCCCTCCCTCCCTCCTTCCCTCCTTCCTTCCCTTCTTCCCTCCTTCCCTCCTTCCCTCCTTCCTTCCTTCCTTCCTTCCTTCCTTCCTTCCTTCCTTCCTTCCTTCCTTCCTTCCTTCCTTCTTTCCTTCCTTCCTTCCTTCCTTCCTTCCTTCCTTCCTTCCTTCCTTCCTTCCTTCCTTCCTTCCTTCCTTCCTTCCTTCCTTCCTTCCTTCCTTCCTTCCTTCCTTCCTTCCTTCCTCCTCCCTACAGACCACCCCAAGTGGTCTCTAGGGTCCCTCTCAGACTCGTATTCATGCTTCTTTGACACAGCCTTCCTTCGTTTAGAGCTCACCTGGGGGAGGAGGGCAGCACCCATACAAAGGCTAACACTTTCAGGGCTGAGGAGGAAATTGGGATCCGGATTCCAGGCAGTAACATGAGCAGGCTTCCTGAACTATTGTATCCTTTCCCCCTCCTGGTCTTTCAGAGGCACCCAGGGAAACCTGAGGATGTCAGCTCTTGAGGCTCTCCCAGGGCCCCTAAGGGGCTGGGATTTTCCACAGGTCTGAGGGGTCACCAGCTACAGGAACCTCCTTGCCCTTGCCCTGGGCCCCTAAACCCTCAGCTTGATCCTGACTGGAAATGCTCCCTTTAAGGGAGCTCCTCTGTGCTGCTCATCAGCCCAACAGCTGACTTCCCAGGGTTCTCAGGCTCAGCATGGAGGGGTTAGTGTTGTGGCCACACTGGGCACAGCATCGCCCAAGAGGAATGGCCTATCCAAGGTCCCACAGGGAAAAAAGTAGCCAAAGTCCTCTTAAAACAAATGCTCTGCTCTTCCTCCCACATCAGGCTGTCAAACTGCCCATCTCCTCCTTGGTAAGGGAAGCCTTTACTGTGTTCCACGGTGTTTTCCAGATTACAATTCTACTGGAGCGAGTGTTGTGTCCTGGAAGCTACTTCCCACGCTCCCTTATCCCCTGAGGGCTGGCGATCTCCTCAAAATGGGCGGAACACTAACAGATGCAGACCCCTGGACAGTCCTCCGGCTCCTTGACTCTTCCTGGGCTGTGCCCTGCTCTGCATTGCCTCCTCCACCCGACTTCCTTCCCCTGAGCAGGGGACCCATTTAGTGTGGGGCAGGACCTGAGGGAGCTCTCGGCCAGGCACGCCACATGCCAAGCTCCTTTCCTGGTCTCAGTGTCCACGAGGGTGGCTTTTATATTGATTCTTTGTGGACGCTCCAGCTTGTGAGCCGCATTGTTTGACACTGCCGAGAAGTCAGTGAGGGCACCCTTTGAGGAGATGCTGGATCCCAGGCGAGCCAGGAGCCGTGGGCCGATCAGGGAGCCACTGCTTGGGCAGTACCAGCTCTGGCCTTGTTGGAGGCCTCTTGGCTGAGAGGAGTGCCTTCTGGCCTCTTTAGCCAGCTGCCTCCAGGCGAGGCCTGTGGCAGGCCCAGTGGAGGAGGACAACAGGGAGAGCTAGGAGGGAAGATTGCGGCCCTGCTTGTTTTGATGGGACCATTTCTGCTGTGGTCTGTATGTCCTGAGAGGAGGGTGCGAGGGGGATTATCAGCACCATCTGAAAGAGTGGGAAACTGAGGACCAGAAAGGAGGAATCACTTGGCCCGAGTCTTGTGATTACCTTCAGGAAGGAAGGTCTGGGTTCAGGCTTCTCCCTGACACTTATCTGAGTGACCCTGGACAGTCACGTCCCTCTTCCCAACTCAGGCAGTTCTCTAGGCGACTCAAGAGAAGGGTCTGCACTGCTTTGGTTGAGAGTGTTCTTGCCTGTGAGAGTCCTGGGAATGCCAACCAAAGCCCAGCGTCCGTCTCCGTCCCTGATTTTATACTGGTTACCCCGAAGACAGCAGAGGGGGGTCTGAGCGGGGGGCCCTCTCCCCGCTAAGGTTCTGCCTGCTCTGGGAAGCTCTTTGGCGGTGGGGCTGAGGGGCAGCGCGGGGGAGGCTGGCCCGAGGTTCACCTTGGTGGGAGCCCAGTGGCCAGCCCAGCTGCTCTCTCTTCTCTGGGTGCCAGGATTAGGGCCGCGGCCGTGCTTTCCCTGGAAGGAAAGTCCGAGTTACATGTGAGTGCTGTGACCCCGTGGCGGCTGCATTCCTAAGCTGGGTCCCTGCCCACCTCTAACGTGTTCAAAGGCCGATTACATGTAATTTGGGAAGGGATTAGGGCAGCCACAGAGGATCTCGTGCCCTTTGCATGCCAACAGAGCACTGTGGCTCTGGGCAGCCGCTCTCTCCTCAGCCACAGCATTCTTGCCAGGCAGACCAGAGCTGGCGACCTAGAGAAGGTCCCAGAGCTGCCCACTCTCCCGGGGGATTGTCAGATCCCTTGAGGCAGGCGGGGGGAGCAGCTCTGGCCCTTTCAGCATAATTTTCCCAGCTCAAGATGGAAGTCCTCCCCGAAGAGAAGAGGACACCCCCAAGGGGCACGAAAGGCCCCTCAAGGCCGGGCCCAGGAGTGAGCTGGACACCCCACAGGTGGGCCTTTGGCTAGAAAAGGCTGGGCCAAGGTCTGTCCTTTAGGGTGCCAGTCAGCAGAACATACCCTGGAGCTGACCGGGCGAGAAGGACCCTCGGGCCTTGGGGTGGGCAGATGGGAGATGGTTCTGTTCAGGCCAGCATGGTCAAGGCGCAGCCAAGATGTCTGCCTCCCTTCAGGGGCTGTGCCAAGGCCATCGTGGCACCAGCTGTGTGCCTGCTAGTTGCTGGGAGGAGAGGAGCAGGTTCCACTTGGGTGTGTGCTGGAATTGGAGCAATTGGGCCTGGAGCATCCTGCAGCATTACTCGGTTTACCAAGAGAGCTATAAAAGATGATTGCCTGATAACTGAATCAATATTTCCCCACCACTGCCCGAGGAAGCCAAGCTGGGCACCTGAGCCCGGGAGCCCCCGCTGCTGTTTGCTCATTAATCTGGCAAATGTTACACCCATTCCTGATCCCTCCTCTTCCCCTTCCCCTCCCTCCAAGGGCAACACCCGGCCGACCAGCAGCGGGCATATAAAGCCCCGGCCCCTCCACCAAGTCATTCTCCAGCCAGCCCATCCAGCTGAGCCAACATGGGGTCGAGCCCAGCCAGTCTCCTGGCAGTCTGGCTGGCTCTGTCCTCCCTAGGCACAGCGGACCTTCAGAAAGGTAAGACGTCCAAAGCCATGGGATGGTCCCACGAAGGGGAAGGCGTGCCGCAACCGCCTCCAAGATGAGGCACGAGAGCCGGGAGCTCTCCTCTGCCACGGCATTGCCCATAGCTTCCTTGGGCACTGGACCAGGGTTGGGATTAAGCCAGTGCCATGGCTCCACCCGCCGCCCAAGCCGCTCTCTGGCCATCAGCTGGAATGAGAGAGAGAAGGGGACCTTTGGCACCTTTGCACCCCCTGGGCAGAAGAGGGCAGGGCCCAGGGGGTGCCCCTGAGTCGCCAAGCTCCCAAGAGATCATGGTGCCATTCAGGTCAGGTGACGCCACCAGCGAGGACAGTCCCCTTGGAGCATTACATGAGCCTGGGGCAGGGGAAGGTGGGGGCCATGGCAGATGGGAAAGGTGACACACCAGGAGAACATGGCTCCAAGTCAGCAGTCTCCTTCCCCTGGGCCCTCGGGCCCTCACTCACCCTCTCGGGATCCACGAGCTTCCCCCTCAGCCCTCGCTCTCCGACTCCCAAGGAGGGACAGTCGGGCTCCTCAGCCGGAGCCAGGAAGAGGAGAAGTATTCGAATGGTGATGGAGAGCAAGTGGTGGGGGACTTTCCTCTCCAGACCTCAGGGGATCCCCACCGGAGGCTCTGGAGACCCCCAAACCACAGGACTGACAGGGGGTGACCTGACATGAGATTTCCCCCCGGGGAAGTCACAGAATGGAAATAGAGACAGGCTCAGTGCTGACGGAGACCGCTCTGAGTGCCAGGGCCGTTGGGAGTGAGCGCGCTCCTCCTCTCCCCTCTTCTCCCACGAGGGGGTTGGGCTAGGTCTGCGTTAGAGCCCTGCTGGACCACCAATCCTAGCATCCAAGACCTCAAGTCGCTGAGCTTGACACAGGGTGGGCGGGTGGGACGAGTCTGAACCTCCAAGAGTTCAACCATGGCGACAGCCACACAGGGCCAAGCTCTGGCCTCTGGGCAGGGCTCTGTGCTGGGACTTTAGGGTCTGATGCAGAGCCCACCGTCCAGGAGGGGGCTCGAGACCCATGAGATGTCCCCTGTTGAGGAGATCCAAGGGGGACGTGGGGGCGGAGCTCTACAGGGGCACCAGCATCTTTCAGGCTCATTTACAAGGCATTTGCCGGAAGGGGTCCCACATTGTCACTGGCTCCACAGCCTGGAGGGCATCCTCAGAGAGGGTGGGAGCAGGGCTTGGAGGGGCCTCAGCTGCTCCTGCACAATGCTCTCTTCTTGGGATACGTCCTGCGCCCGAAGACCCTGCAGCCTGATGGGCAGAGGGGATCCTGGCTGCCAGGCCAGGGTGGGAAAGGGGCACTGAGATGCTGTTTTGGGAATGTGGGGAAGCCCACATGTATCTGCAGTCCCCTCCGGAGCTCCATCAGGCCGTGGCCTCAGAGCGCCTGGGCGCACCTCTACGAGGCCAGCGGTTGGCCTGAACCTCAGAGCAGCCCAGGGGCGCTCCTGCCACAAGCTCTGTGGCCTTCTCTCCACAGGCAGGAGTCTCAACCATGGCCACGACGTCTGCAGCACCTGGGGCAACAACCATTACAAGACCTTCGATGGGGACGTCTACCAGTTCCCCGGCCTCTGTGACTACAACTTTGCTTCGGACTGCCGTGACACGTACAAGGAGTTTGCTGTCCACATCCAACGTGGCCTGAGCCGTGCAGGCCACCCCCAGATCACTTACATCCTGGTCACCATCAAGGACGATACCATCTACCTCACCCACCAGCTCGTGGTGGTGAATGGGGCCATGTAAGTCCTGGGAGGGGAAGCTGGAGAAGGGAGTGGGGGCTGCCCAGTTCCTCTGGTCCTGCCCAAGAGGAGTCCACGGACCAAGCACCCGGCTGAACGGAGACCCAGTGGCCCCAACAGCCCGTGCCCAGGGGCAAGACTGCTCCTAGGCCTGGAGTTTGCTTGCTCTTGTCTCTAGACACATAACTGTGGGCTGGAGCTCCTGCCTGGGACCTCTGCAGTACTTTGCACAAGACTGCTGGAGGCCCTGAACGTCAGCTCGTTCAGTCCTCTCCCTTTATGGAGGAGGAAACTGAGGCCCAGTGAAGGTAGTGACTCTCCAGGATCATGGACTAACAAATAGCAGAGCCAGGATTTGGACCGGGCTCCCCAGCTCCTGCACCAGGGAGCAGGCCAGGGGAAGAGGAGGCCTCAGGGATAAACAGGTCCCTAGAGCTCAGGGAGTCCAGGCCAGAGCAGGAAACTGGATCTCCAGAGGGAAGAGGGAAGGGACTGCATCAAGAGCCCTTTGCCTCCGTGGGAGAGCAGGGCTGTGTGTGTGTGTGTGTGTGTGTGTGTGTAAGGGGGCCCTAATGGAGAGGATTTCCCTCTGCTGGAGTCCTTGTGCTCAGTGGCTCCTCTGGAGAGCCCTGAAGGAGGAGATAAGGAGGAAGTGGGGCAGGGCTAAGTGGAGGCTCCATTCCTGCTCGGTGACCTGTACCAGCCCTGGACGAGGCTGTTTGCAAAGGACAAAAAGCGGTGTGTAATTCGCACCCAGAGGTTAGAGTTACCAGAGAAGTGTCCTGTTTAAAGGGACAAAGGAACCAAGGACAGCGCCCGGATTGTGCCCGCTCCATTGTTCCTAAGACAAAGGCTTGAATGGGGACCTGTTGGGCTGGTTGGCTGCACCAGGAGGAGGGTCTCTTTCCTAAGATTTCATGCGGCGTCCCATGGGGGCCCTGGGCACCCGGGTGGGGCCCTGGGATGAGGCTGGGCTCCCTGCCCTGAAAGCGGCCCACCCCAGCTTGCTGGGACCCCTAAATCTCCAGCTGAGGGCAGGGTGTCGCTCCCAGGCTGATGGCGAGTCTGGGGCCCAAAGGTTCCGTTGTGTGGCTCTGGGCAAGGTCCTTCCTCTGTGAAAGGGGGATAATGGACTGTGATGAGGAAAACGTGTGGTTCCCCTGAGGTGAGGCAGAAATACCAGCTACTACTCTTGGGATTGACACGGGTGCGAGGCCTGCAGTTCATGCAACTGCCTCTAGGTGGTGGAGGGAGCGTTACCCAACCAAGGAGGCTTTCTCTAGGCAAGGAAATTCAGTTCCAAAGAGGGGAAGGGACTTGCCCAAGGTCTCACAAGCCCCTAAAGGAGCCAATGTCCAACCATAAAACAGGATGACGCAGAGTCTGGCTTCACTCTCCCCCTTTCCCCCAAAGACTCCGGGGCCCCCTGGTTGAATTTCTCCAAGCCCCAAGCTTCGTGCCAGGGAGAGAGAAGTGCCTGGGGTCAGAGAAGGCAAAACTCTCCCAGGAAAGGGGGCACCAGCTCATAAGCTTCAGGCAGCAGGCTGAAGGCTGGGGCTTTGTTCCAGAAGCCCCAGGTGGCAGTGGCCAGATGCTTTCCAAAGGCACCTCCAAGGGGTGGGGGAGGCTGTGGTGGCTCCTGGTCCAGGTTTGGGAAATCAGTGATGGTGGGAGGCAGAAGACCCTCCTACAAGGCTTCTGGGAGAGCCTCAGTACCCGACTTCCCAAACTGCTTCTCCAGCCGACATCTTAGCGGCAGCGAGCACAGGCCCCTGGCTCTCCCGCTGGTGCCCCAAGCCTTTCTCCTCCCTGCCCCCTGTCCCCAGATCTCCTTGGAGGTGTCGGGGGGCCTTGGCCAGTCTCCGGGGCCCACAGGTCTCTGGGAATCCCTCAGTGGGACTCGGGCCAGACACAATGTGATGCCTTCTCACATTCTTTCTTGCAGAGTCCGGGTGCCCTACTACAGCTCTGGGCTTCTCATTGAGAAGAATGACATATACACCAAGATCTATGCCCGAGGGGGCTTTGCCCTCATGTGGAATCTCCAGGATTCTCTCATGGTGAAGCAGCTCCCCCTGGCCTCTAGTCTCTTCCTCTCCCCACCCCAGGATGCACAGGGCTAGCAGAGGGAGGGGGAGCTTGTTCCCCCACGCCTTCTGGAGGGGAGAACTCAGAGAGGGTGAGGGAAACTGAGGCCTAGAGGGACTGGGGCTGGGATCACGTGGTAGAGGGTGACCCCAGCCCTGTTCTAGCCAGTCATGCCTGCAGGTAAGAGGACTGTCCATCTTCTCTCGGCCACCCATCTCAATGCTCTCTTTCTTCTTTCTCTGCTCAGCTGGAGCTCGATGGCAAATTCCGCAACCATACTTGTGGCTTGTGTGGGGACTACAATGGCAGACGGACGTACTCTGAGTTCTATAATGAAGGTAGACCATCTGCCCATCTAGGGGGCCTGGTGGGAGCGGGAAGGGGAGGAAGTATCTGTCCTGGAGCCCTGGGCCCCGACACATGGGCTTTGGGCTGGGCCGCTCCTGGCCACTTTCCCCTCCAGGAATTACCTTCAGCGCCATTGAATTTGGGAACATGCAGAAGATTAACCAACCAGATGCTGTGTGCGAGGACCCCGAAGAGAAAGAAGCCCTCAAGTCCTGCTCAGAACACGTAAGCAATTCCTGAGGCCCAGGCGGAGCCCGTGCAGCTGTGCCTGGGGACCACTTATGGGGTGGGAGGGGACACACAGGGCTTTGCTGGCAAATGTTTAACCCAAAACGGATGGATGATGCTGTGGGATCTCTCCGTCGTTTCCATAAATCGGCGGCCAGTCCAAGCCCTGGTGCGCAGCATGTGCCAGTATCTGATGTGTGAAAAGTCACAAATTAACTTTATTTACAGGCATTTAAGGCTTGATGATAGCAGAACATGAAAAACACGTTTTTAAGAATCAGGTTGATTCTCCTACAGGCAAAGTTAGGGAACTCTAGAGCATTACCAGCCCAGCTTCGACCAAGAGGGAGAACAATAGAGGTTAAACCCTGCACGATTTCCAAACAGTGTACGGAGAGGTGACATTCTGTGACAAAAGGAATATGATTGTTATAACTGACGGACTCATAACATCAGTATCTTCTTAGCCACTCCCAGGAACGAAATCAACATTTCAAAACAAAGAATTCTATTATGGAGACCTTTTTTGATCTGTTCATCAGCATTTCACTAAAATTTTTACTTAAGCTGTGAATAAAACATCTGATTTTGAGTAAATGTCACCTTTAGACCAAAGATTGAAAGTAGTGCCTAAAATGGAGCAATGGACTCTTGGAGGAAATTGCAGCCATTAATGCAACATACCCTTACCTGATCCCTCCCTTCCTTCCTTCCTCCCTTCCTTCCTTCCTCCCTCCCTTCCTTCCTTCCTTCCTTCCTCCCTCCCTCCCTCCCTTCCTTCCTTCCTTCCTTCCTTCCTTCCTTCCTTCCTTCCTTCCTTCCTTCCTTCCTTCCTTCCTTCCTTCCTTCCTTCCTTCCTTCCTTCCTTCCTTCCTTCCTTCCTTCCTTCCTTCCTTCCTCCTTTCCTTTCATCCCTCCCTCCCTCCCTCCCTCCCTCCCTTCCTTCCTTCCTTCCTTCCTTCCTTCCTTCCTTCCTTCCTTCCTTCCTTCCTTCCTTCCTTCCTTCCTTCCTTCCTTCCTTCCTTCCTTCCTTCCTTCCTTCCTTCCCTCCTTCCTCCCTCCCTCCGTCCATTCCTTCCTTCCTTCCTTCCTTCCTTCCTTCCTTCCTTCCTTCCTTCCTTCCTTCCTTCCTTCCTTCCTTCCTTCCTTCCTTCCTTCCTTCCTTCCTTCCTTCCTCCTTTCCTTTCATCCCTCCCTCCCTCCCTCCCTCCCTCCCTTCCTTCCTTCCTTCCTTCCTTCCTTCCTTCCTTCCTTCCTTCCTTCCTTCCTTCCTTCCTTCCTTCCTTCCTTCCTTCCTTCCTTCCTTCCTTCCTTCCTTCCTTCCTTCCTTCCTCCTTTCCTTCCATCCCTCCCTCCTTCTCTCCTTCTTTCCTTCCTTCCTCCCTCCCTCCCTTCCTTCCTTCCTTCCTTCCTTCCTTCCTTCCTTCCTTCCTTCCTTCCTTCCTTCCTTCCTTCCTTCCTCCTTTCCTTCCATCCCTCCCTCCTTCTCTCCTTCTTTCCTTCCTTCCTCCCTCCCTCCCTCCCTTCTTTCCTTCCTTCCTTCCTTCCTTCCTTCCTTCCTTCCTTCCTTCCTTCCTTCCTTCCTTCCTTCCTTCCTTCCTTCCTTCCTTCCTTCCTTCCTTCCTTCCTTCCTTCCTTCCTTCCTTCCTTCCTTCCTTCCTCCTTTCCTTCCATCCCTCCCTCCTTCTCTCCTTCTTTCCTTCCTTCCACCCTCCCTCCCTCCCTCCCTCCCTTCCTTCCCAAAAATGCCCAAGCAGGAACAGTGAGGGGCAATTCATGGGCAGAGTAGATTCATGCATGTGGTCTTTGCTCCTTTCCCACCAGCTGGCCCAGTGTCAGCATCATTTGACATCGGCTGCCTTTGAGGACTGTCAGGACATCGTGCCGGTGGAGATGTACATTCAGGCCTGCATGCAAGACCTGTGTCAGTGTGAGAAGGATCCCTCCTTCTGCCTCTGCAGCACCATCTCTGAGTTTTCCCGCCAGTGCTCCCATGCTGGAGGCCGGCCACGGACCTGGAGGACAGATTCATTCTGCCGTAAGTGTCCATGGAGGAGCAGGGCTGTGAGGAGGGGGAGCCCTCTGGGAGCACTTGCTGAGCAATCTCTATTGCCCTGGACTGAAGGGGAGTTGGAGCAGCCCATTCTTGGGTCAGTGTCTCCAGGTCTTGAAAGCAGTTAAGACAGCTGAACTCGATCTTCCTGGACCACAAATTCTCCTTTGGGTCCTGAAGGGCCCAATTTGGCTATCTACTCTGGGAAGATGGAAATAGCTGGCAATAAAACTGTGGAATGAGGCATGGTTTCCCAATGTGATCCCCACCCTTAGGTCCCTTAATGCCAACTCTACCATGTCCCAGTTACCCAAGATCTAGCTCAGGCACCCCATGGGCCCTGGGGTCCAACCTCTCCTTTCATGGCTCAGAGCCAGTCGGTTCCCTTCGTTTCCACTTTGTTGGGGCTTTGCTCTCTTTCAACACTAGCTGATCAAGGACCAGACCCAAAGGCATGGCAGAGGAGCAAGCCCAGGAGAGGATGCTTCATAGTGGGTCAGGGGATGAGCCCCCCCTCCCTGTTGCTCTCAGGGGTACTCCCCAATCCTGGAACTGCTGCCACTCCCTAAATATCAATTTCCCTCCTTCCCAGTGGGAAGAATGATGACTATATTATACTCTTCCTTCTCTCCTTTGTCTCTGGAGGGCAGCAGCTTAGAGCACTGAGCTGGATCTGGAGGGGGAGAGGCCCTAGAGCTGGTCTAGAGAGAAGCTGATACCTCTGGTGGGGGGGGGGGAGTCAGAGAAGGAAGGGCCTCCAATGGGCAGATGGGAATTGTATCCCTGACTTTGGCCTCATTAGAGGGAACATTTCTTGGTCTTCCTTTGTTTGTGGCTGGGTAAATGTGCAGGACCATTTCCTTAACCAGACAGGTTTGGGGGGGGCTCATCTGCAGGGCATTTTGGGTGAATTCCTAGGGTGGTAGGCAGGGAAGGGCCAGAGGCTTGGTGCTGTCCGTGGTCCTTACACCAAGCCAGCCGGTGACAGTGTGTGTGTTTGTGTGGTGGTGGTGGTGGTGGGGGGACTGGCCTTGGGGGAGACTCTCCAGGGCTGCAGGAGGGTTTGCCAACAGCCCTGGAGGAGCAGCAGAGAGGGTTTCTGTGACCTGAGCCGAGGCTGGGAGCTAGCATGCTTGTATGGAGCTGCCACTAATGTTGGCCTCATTAGCATCCCCCCATCTCCAACCAGCCCGGAGTCTCAGGGGATGCACTGAATTTAAGGGCCCCGACTCCTTCCTCAGGCTTTGTGACCCAGCTCTGGAGGTCTGTCCCCCATGGCGGCTTCTGGCCTGTCAGTGCTGCCGCCGTTGCCAGCCTTAGAAGTCCATCATACATACGGGAAGAAGCTTCAAGAAGGCGTCCATTGAGTTTCCCAAACCGATTGGGCCTTGTCTTTGTGTGTTCCAGCCAAGACCTGCCCTGGTAACATGGTCTACCTGGAGAGCGGCTCCCCCTGCATGGATACCTGCTCCCACCTGGAAGTCAGCAACCTCTGTGAGGAGCACTACATGGATGGCTGCTTCTGCCCTGAAGGTAGGCGGCGGGCACTGCTCCCAGCCCCCATCCTCCTAGCCCCTCAGCTTCTCCTCCCTGCTTCTGCCTAGAGGAGGCTGCCATTAGAAGCCTGACCTATGCTTGCTTAGAGTGTCCCTTTCAGGCCTGCCCACACTGGTCCAGAGAGGCAGAGCCTGAAAGACCAAGAAAACATGGTGGACTCAAATCCAGGGAACTGATGGGGGGGGCAGTAAACACCCCCCCCCCTCTTCTTGTGTGCCTACTTCCTACAAAGAGAGAAAAATGCCTAAGCTGGAGGCAGCAAGTAGGTAGCTACGAAGCACAGCTCTGAAGCTCTGAGCTGTGTCCTCTTGGCCAAGTAACTCGGGCTCTTTGGGGCTCAGGTTCCCTCCTCCAAGATGGGGGGCCTCAACTAGGCTTCTCCAGGTCCCGTGGTTCCAGAAGGTGGTTCCTGAAGCTCCAGGTCTTTCAGGGAGAACTCGAACTCCACATTTGGGACCTCTCACTAGATCCTCCTCCCACATACCCCCTTAGAGATGGTCACCGACTTTCCCAATCGTGGGCAGGCAGAGAGAGGAGAGCCAGGGACCATCAGCTCCATTCTCTGAGCACTTGCTGTGCCCAGAGCCATGGCTAGGCACTAGGGGGGGTGGTGAAGCAGTGTGGGCAAAGCTACAGAAACTCTGTCTCCTAGAGCCCCCGGGGGCAGAGCCTCCAGCAGGAGGGCCTCCTTGCTTGCTGAGGGCCTGGGGCTCAGAGCAGCCCTTTTCTCCTTCACCCAGGCACTGTGTATGATGACATCACGGGCAATGGCTGTATCCAGGTGAGCCAGTGCAGTTGCAAACTGCATGGCCACCTTTATGCCCCCGGGAAGCAGATCACCGGTGACTGTGAGGAGTGGTGAGTACGGCATGGAGCTGCTGTGTCGGGGCTCGTTCCCTGGCTCCGGAGGGGAGGGCAGGGGGCAGAGGTGGAGGGGGCCCAGGGCTGTGGGACTGACAGGCTGCTTCTGACTCTTCCTTCCGCGCTCTGTCCATGCAGTGTCTGTAACGCTGGCCGGTGGGTGTGCAAGGACCTGCCCTGCCCTGGCACGTGTGCCTTGGAAGGTGGATCCCACATCACCACTTTTGATGGGAAGAAGTATACCTTTCATGGAGACTGTTACTACATTCTGGCCAAGGTGGGCCTGGATGCTCTTGTGGCAAGTGGAGGCGTGAAGAGCATTGAGCGCTCTGCCTTTGCTCGGGGCCCCAAGAGGTTCTCCAGAGGGGGGATCCTCGGGCACGCGCCCTGGGAATGCTCCGAGCTCACAGGGCTGGGGCTACCCCAGGGGACACTGTGGGGCCCCCTCAGTGAGTCAGGAGGGTCCTGCGATCTTCTTCTTTCCTCAAAGTCTGTGGGCAGGTGTTTGGGCCACCTTTATCCAGCCTCACAAGGTGTCCTGGGCCAAATGTAAAGCCCTTTACAAACCATACAGCGCCTCATAAATGCTGCCCAGTAGCGTCAGTCATTTTTACTCAACTACCCACCCACTCATCCCAGCATCCATCCTTGCCACAAAACACTGATGAAGGACCTAGTGGGCCCAAAGCTTCGTTAGACCTTTAGGGGTCACTGAGTCCAGAGAAGACTCTCCTGTGCTCATGTTGGCTCATCTGTTTGAGCACAAGAGGAGGTAGCACCACAGTGCACAGAAAGCTTGTCCTGGAGTTCTGGAGTCAGGAAGACCTGAGTTCAAATCCAGGTTCAGACTCCTACTGGTTGCCTGACCTTGGACAAGTCACTTAACTTCTGTTTGCCTCTGTTCCTTCACTGTAAAATGGGAATAATTATAGCTGCCTCCCAGAGTTGTTGTGAGAGTCGAATGAGATAATATTTGTAAAAAGTACTTAGCACAGTGCCTGGCACATAGCAGGTACTGTATAAATGCTTATTCCTTCTCCCTTTTCCCACAAGAGCTGTTGGGAGGTCAGCAGACTGAGGAAAACGAGGCCTTGGGGCAGAAGGTCTCTTCCCATCACTCCCCATCTCCCGCAATACCCTCTGAGAACTTCTGTGAGGCTGGTCAGCCCGTCTGTCCCAGAAGGATCTGGTGGCTACAAGTCCCCGAGGGCATAGTTTTTCATTGGCAGGAATACAAGCTACCTTTTGAGTCAGATGCTCCTCAGGCTGGAAGGGCAACCTCCCGTGGCTCCCAATTGCCCATTACATTCTGAGATGGAGGCTTGGCATCTCTTGCCCACCGCAGCCTGGCACAGGCCTTCCATTGTAACTCCCCCCCACATGCTCTGGCCTCCAGCTAAATGGAATGCTTTGCATTCTCCCACCTGGCTTACCTTTGCTCAGGCTGTTCCCCTTCCACATAAGGCTCTTTCTCCCTTTTAGATCCAATGAATTCTCCACCTCGACCCACTTAGGCATTACCTCTCTGGGCTCTGCCAGAGCACTGTTCTCGCCCCTCCTGGAGGGACCCAGCGTATGCCTTCGTCTACATGACTGGGCTCCGGGTTCAGCCTTATTGACAGGTTCAGAACCGGAGCCTGCTGGGCCAAGCAGGTTCTCCCTGTCAGCAGCAAGCTATAGCCACGGGAGAGGGAGGGCTCACATTGGGTCCAGTAAGGGTTCTTGTGAGGTTCAGCAGTGGCACCCTCTACTCACCACCTCCACCCCCAACTGCAGGGTAACACCAATGACTCCTATGCCCTCCTGGGAGAGCTCACACCCTGTGGTTCCACAGACAAGCAGACCTGCCTGAAGACAGTTGTGCTGCTGACTGACAAGAAGAAGAATGTGAGTGTCTCTGCCTGCCACGGGGTGGCCACGCTTTGTCCACCTGGCTGGCTTCTCCAGAGTTAGCTCCTGAACCTTGTCTGGCCACTCAGTGACCAGTACAGGGGCTACAGGGCAGCTCCTGGGCCCCCTCAGACCTCTGTCCTTTAGCAGAGCCTGAGGGCTAGAAAACCTATGGAGGTGTTTCCTTAGGGTGTTACGCACCCTGGAAGAGAAGGGCCAGCAAGGGCCTGCCTAATCTAACCCGTGCGAAGGTCGTTTGGCGAGGGGTGCCCAAGGGGCTCTGCTGGGGCTCCGTGGCAGGCTGCCTGAGGGGAGCCATGTGTCTTGTCGGGGCGCTCTGGAGGCCGTGCTCCCCATGACCCCCCTCCTGCCCCTCTCCTCCTCCAAGGCCCTGGCCACCTCCCGATACCATCTTCCCCTGGGGCTGCTCTGGGAATGTGGGGCTCCAGCTCAGGCTGGTGATGGGAGGACTTTCCTGCCTTCTCTCCTTTCTGCAGATTGTGGCCTTTAAGTCTGACGGCAGCGTGCTTCTGAACGAGCTGGAGGTCCACCTGCCCCATGTCACTGGTGAGCGGGCCACCGAAGCAGGGTGGGATGGCCTCCATTCCCACTGCCAACAGGGGGAGGGAAGGACCCCTGGGAATTCTGGAGGACACACCTCTGACATCAGCAGCATCAGGAACGGGATGGGGGCCACCCTTCTGAAGCAGCCATTCACAGCAGCTGCTCAAGGAGGAGAAACGCTAAGGAGCACTGGCCTATGCAAAGGGGGGTGAGAAGACACAGCTTGTCCAAGGTCCCACGGAGCGGGTGGCAGAGGAGGCTCTTGAGAGCTGGACCTCCCCTCCTAGGCTGGTGCCCCCTCCCCTCCCATGGTTTATTGCCTCTCCAAGACTGATGGTCCTCTTCCCTGCGGTTTTGCCTTGCAGCGAGCTTCTCCATCTTCCAGCCTTCGTCCTACCACATCATCGTGCACACCGCCTGCGGCCTCAAGCTGCAGATCCAGCTGGTGCCAGTCATGCAGCTGTTCATAACCATGGGCCAGGCTTTCCAGGGCAAAGTTCAAGGTGGGGGCTCCTGAGCGCGCTCCCTGGGCCCGGGGTCCTCTCTCCCCAACGGCCCTCTTCCATCCTGCTTCCTTTTGTTTCTGCTCCAGGTCTTTGTGGGAATTTCAATGGAATGGAAAGTGATGACTTCAAAACAGCAGGAGGTCTCATCGAGGCAACAGGTTCTGGCTTTGCCAACACCTGGAAGGCCCAGTCCAGCTGCCACGACAAACTAGACTGGCTGGATGACCCTTGTTCTCTCAGCATTGAAAATGGTAAGATTGGCACCGTCGGTCCAGGAGAGGTGGGTCATGGCCACCTTTTCCTCCAGCATAAAACTCTTCAAGACCATCTGCCACTGCTTCCTGTCCTCTGGGGCCCAAGGACACAAGCCTGGGGGCTAGGACCCAGGCCAATCACCGGGCAGTGTTTCCTGGGCCATAGATCCATTGTTGGGAGGGACACAGGCTGGCACCATTTCCCTTCCTTCTGCTGGAGTGCCCAGAGGATCTGAGTCTCTCTCTCCCAGGTTACCCTCAGACCCTCACGTTTTTACACACACTTTCACACATACTCAATCTCACACAGACCCGCTTCCACGGTCTATCACCCTCCTTCCTCCTCCCTCAAGATGACAAGTGGGTGGTGAAAGCAGCACTGGGTCCTTGAGACAGGCTGTCAGAGGCCCCAGTGGAGAATGATGATCCCAGCGTGGACAGTAGCCACACCTGCCTCGGGCTGACTTTGTCTGTCCTTGTGGGCCAGCTTCTGAGCAGCCCTGCTGAGCTGGCCACAGAAGTCCCAGGCCATCAAGGGAAGGGAGAAGCCTTGCTGTGGTCCTGAGGAGCTCAACCACCCATCCCCTCCCCTTGTCTCCTTCCTCCTCAGCCAATTATGCAGAGCACTGGTGCTCGCTGCTCAAGAAGGAAGAAACCCCCTTCGCCACGTGCCACTCAGTCGTGGATCCTGTGGAATATTACAAGGTGATTACACTTCTGTCTGGCCCAGGCTAGTGCCCCAAACACTGAATAATATAGGCAGAAGGTATGGCTATGTGGGACACAGAAGGGGGCCTTGGGGGTGGGGGAGGATAGGCCAGAGGCTCAGGTACTCCCCAGGTGGACGGTGCTGTCCTGAGACATGGGAACAAGCATGGCATCAGACCTCATGGCTCCTCTGTCTTCCCCAGCAACACCAGTACAAAGTGTGGCACAAGAGATCATAGGACCTGGAAGTTAGGGAGAGAAAAGCACCTACTATGTGCCATGCTCTGGTTGTGTGCTTTACAAATATCTGGTTTGAGTCTCACAACCACTCTAGGAGGTGGGTGCTGTTATTGTTCCCATTTTACAGTGGAGGAAACTAAGGCAAACAGGTGAGGTGACTTGCCCAGTGTCATATAGCCAGGAAGTGTGTGAGGTCAGATTTGAATTCAGGTCTCCCTGATTCAGTCCTCTATCCACCGCATCATCTAAGAAGCCATAGAGTCCACCTCCCTCATTTTATAGCTGCAGAAGCTGGGGCTGAGAAAGGTTAAATGATCAGAGGCGCAGTGGAGGAGTGACCACAGAGGAGGAGGGAATCTGGGAAGCTTCCTGGAAGAGGTAGCATTTGAGATGGACCCTGAAGAGGGGGTAGGATGTCAACAGGCAGAGAAATGGGCCTGGCCCAAGGGAGGGGAGAAGCATTCCAGACAGAGGAAAGACCGTGGAGGAGGGCCCCCCTTGCGGGGGGCACTGGCACACACAGTAGGCAGACACTGTCAGGCCAGGCGTTCCAAGCTCCTTCTGCTCCGGAGGGCGCATCTCCGACTCTCCCGCGTAGCCTCTGCAGAAAGGCCGAGGCCGCGGCTGGAGCAGACGCGTGGTGCTCTGTCCAAGGTGCTGGCCGGCCAGGCGGCTCTCTGAGGCAGCTCTTGGCCTAGTAGCCCCTGGGCCGGGCCAGCCTGGCCAGCCTGGCATTGAGGAGACGCAGAGCTGGGGGAGGGGGCGAGGAGGGCTTCGGGCGCTCCCGGCAGTCGCCCTTCTCTCCTCCGTCTCCCGGGGCCTCGAACCTCGCCTTTGTTTTTGATCCTAGAGGTGCAAGTACGATACGTGTAACTGCCAGAACAACGAGGACTGCATGTGCGCCGCCCTCTCGTCCTACGCCAGAGCCTGCTCGGCCAAAGGGGTCACGCTGTGGGGCTGGCGGGAGCGCGTCTGTAGTAAGTGCTGGGGCCTCCGAGGGCCACCTAGAGAAGCCAGGCGCCATCTTGGCCCCAGGAGAGGGAAGGCTGCGGCGGGGCTTCCCAAAGACGCCGCGGAGGCCAATTCGCCCGGGTGGGTGAGGCAGCCTTGCCGATGTCATGCCGCGGGGCCGCTTCAGAGCAGCCACGGCCACGCCGAGGCCCCTGGCGCCAGCAGAGACCTTGGCCACGAGCCATCCGCCCCTCCCGCACCCCTGGCGGCCACCGGGGCGCTCTGGGGCTGAGACGCAGGACCCGGCCAGCCTCCTGGCTCGGGCGGCTCATTCTAGCGTCCCAGGGCAGATCAGGGAGGTGGAGGGGGCTCGGGGGGGGGCCTGCGCTGCCTCACTCACCCGCCCTCCCGCCCCCCAGACAAGGACATCAAATCCTGCCCCAACTCCCAGATCTTCCTGTACAACCTGACCACGTGCCAGCAGACCTGCCGCTCCCTCTCCGAGGCGGACAAGCACTGTCTCAAGGGCTTTGCTCCCGTGGACGGCTGCGGCTGCCCTGACCACACCTACATGGACGAGAAGGGTCGCTGCGTGCCGCTATCCAAATGCTCCTGCTACCACAGGGGCTTGTACCTGGAGGCAGGGGAGGTGGTCCTGAAGCAAGACGAGCGTTGGTGCGTGTCCAGGGGACAACAAGGGAGGAGGGGGTCACCGAGGCTCCCTTGGGGCAGCCGTTTGGTTCTTTGGGGCGAGGGGCCCTGGGAAGCCAGACCCTGCCTCTACTCTGTCCAATGGGTAGACTGGGTGACTATGGACAAGTCACTTCGTGGCCCAAGGCCTCAGCTGGGCCCATTTTCCAGAGAGGGAGACTGAGGCTCAAGGGTGCTCTGGGGATGGAAGGAGCAGGTCCCGGCAGCACCACTAGGGAACCAGGCTGCCTGGGGCCACTTCTCTCTTCTGCTCACCATCCTTTTTCCTTCTCAGTGTCTGTCGGGATGGGAGACTCCACTGCATTCAAGTCAAGCTTATTGGTCAAAGTAAGTCGGCCCACGACTTGGGGCGGGCCTGCCTTCTCTCTAGGGCCCCTGAGGCTGTCCTGCTTGTGCCCACCTGCTCCCCTGGCTCTCCCTGTCCTTGGCGGGCGGGGCCCTAAGGACCGTCCTCCTGCCCCCACATCCTCATGCTACATGCCCTTGTGCCCACCTGCCCACATCCCCCTCCTCTTTGTGCCCCCTCATTCCCAAGACCCGAAGGCTTGGCTCCCTCTGACCAGCTCTCCCCCCGTGACAGGTTGTGCTGCCCCCAAGATCCATGTGGACTGTGACAATCTCACAGCCTTGACCACCCAGAGGCCCCACCCCATCAGCTGCCAGAGCCTGGGGAGTGGCTATGTGAGTTGGGGGAGGGGAACACTCTGCTTGGCCTCCTGAGCAGACCAGGACTGAGTTTCTCTGGTGACCCCAACCTTTCTTGGCTGGGCTTTTCTCACTCCTGGAGCCCAGTTTTTGTTTGTTCTTGGCTGAGGTCCAAGGCCCAGTTTGGGACGGGGGAGGGGCAACTTCTACAAGTAGCCCTGGGCTCCCGCTAGCCTCAGTTTTGACATCCTGGATATGGGCATGATGGAGAGCTCTACCTTCTCCCAGGAGATCACACAGGGTGCCTCCTGCCCCCATGATCTAGGTCTATCCTGCTTCCTGCAGAGCCAGCTGTTTGTGGCGGCCCTCCCAGAGGCCCCTGGGCTCTGGACAGCTCAGGCAGCCTGAGGGCCTGAGGCTAGAAGGCCCTTTGCCTCCGGCTGTTTTTTGGGGGGTGCTGCCCTCTCCTGGGGACAGAGGCTGGGGCTAGGCATAGGGACCTCCCTGGAGGGAGCTATAACAGCCTCCCTTTGCCTACCCCTTAGTACCAAACAGAATGTGTCACTGGCTGCATGTGCCCCTTTGGGTTGATTGATGATGGCCGGGGTGGCTGTGTGAAGGAGCACGAGTGCCCATGCGTCCACAACAAAGAACTCTATTCACCTGGAGAGAAGATCAGTGTGGACTGCAACACCTGGTGAGAGAGCCTGGGATGCCCAGGGATGCCCCTGCCCTAACTTTGAGACCCTGTTCCTGAGGCAGGACCCGGGAAGGAGAGGAGCTACCCACCTCCTCCTCTCCAGTCTCCCCTTCCTCCTAGGCCAGGATCCAGCCTCATCTCTTTCTGCCTTTCCCCTTGAACTTAGCTGACTGGCAGACAAGCCCGTGGGCAAGGCAGTGTCCTAGGAGTGGCTTCCCTAGCCAGGGCCCGGGGAGAGGATCCTTTGCCCGCTTGGCCCCTGGTGGAGTGGGCTTGGCAGGCAGTCTGTAGTGATGGTAATTCTTCTGTGGCCTGACTGCCCCCAGGAAGGTAGTGTCATGAGCTGTACAAGGCTTCTTGTAGACTTAGGGGTGCCCTGGGTTCGAGTGCTAGCTCTGCTGATTGCTGTCTGTGTGACCTGGGACAAGACCCTGAAGACAAGACAATGTTCCCATGGTCCTGACCTCAGAATCTTGGTGTGCTCCAGAAATGGGGCATTCCTAGGCCAAGGCCAAAGGTTGCCTTTCTCCAAATGGGCACAGCTCCCTGAGGTTTTCCTTCTCTTCTCAGCACATGCAAGAGAGGAAGCTGGGAGTGTACCAAGTCTGTGTGCCATGGCACGTGTTCCATCTACGGAAGTGGCCATTATATCACCTTTGATAGAAAGTACTATGACTTTGATGGACACTGCTCCTATGTGGCTGCCCAGGTGAGTTCTCCTGGTCTCCTGGCCCCCCAAGCCAGGTCAACAAGGATCCATTAAGCACCTTCTGGGTGCTGGGGAGGGAAAGGGGAGCTACAAAGACAGGTGGGAGGCTGTCCTTGCTCGTGACTTCTCCTGCATCACGCAGACTTTCACCAGCTGAGAACCACAAGGCCTGGCAGTGCCCACGTCCTCCCTGTGCAGCGGTGTTGCTAGGGAGGATGCTGCCTTCACTCTCACTCATTCCAGACATCCTCCTTCTCTAGGACTATTGTGGCCAGAAGAACTCCCAGGGCTCCTTCAGCATCATCACAGAGAATGTGCCCTGTGGGACCACAGGGGTGACCTGCTCCAAGGCCATTAAGATCTTCCTGGGAGTGAGTACCACAGCACCGTGGCAGTGGCTCTTTCTGCTCTGTCCACCAGGGGCACTGGGGGAATGGCAGCTCCTCCCTGAGAATAGCTAATGAAGCCACTGTCCCTTGTGCCTGCAGAGAACGGAGCTGAAGCTGGAGGACAAGCATCGCCGGGTGATCCATCGCGATGTGGGGCAACACGTGTCTTACATCACCCGAGAGGTGGGCCTGTACCTGGTCATTGAGGCCAGCAATGGCATCATTGTCATCTGGGACAAGAGGACCACCATCTTCATCAAACTTGCCCCGACTTTCAAGGTGAGCATTCAGAGCCTCTGCTTTGGGGTTTGAGGCTCCCAAGACCATGGATTCAGAGCCATTGAGTCCAACCTCCTCAGGATGCAGGTGAGGGCTTGGGGTCCAGAGAGGTCAAAGACTCTTACAGGGAATGTTTGAGGCAGAATTTGAACCCAAGTCTGTGACTCCAAGTGTAGTGGCCTGCCCCACCATGTTTCCTTGAGAGTTGAACTTTACCCTCAATTGCTCTGCTTGTCCTGCTCCTGCCTTAGGAGGAGCACACCGAGACCTGGAGAAGGAGGTGACTTGGCCAAGGCCATGTAGGAACTGAGCAGAGCCAGGCCCTGTGACTCCAAACCCAGGGCTCTTTCCACAGCCCCAGACCACACCATTAACCCTGGCAGGCTATTTAGGAAGAGGACAGAGGGGCTAACTCTGTGGCTAATCCTAGAGACGTGTCCCATGTCATTATGTGCTATCTGGGATAAAAGCCCAGCTTTCCTGATGTAGCTCTGGTCGTGTGTCAGGAGACCCCCATGGGCTCTTGGGAGGGAGGGAGCCTCCAGGAGAATGCCCGCCAGAGACCTGGAGGAAATGGGGGCTGAGATTCTGACCACATGACTCTCCAGGCAAGAAGATGACCCAGATGTGCTGAACAGAGGCTGAGGGATGCTTGTGAGCAAAGATGGAACTCTAAGAGGACAGAAGTGCCCCCTCCCCTCCCCTCATTTCCTTCCTCTCTCCCCCTGGCTTCACACACACACACACACACACACACACACACACACACACACACTATACTGGCTGTTGCGTGGATTACAAACATCTGTGGATTTCTTCTTTAGGGTACTGTGTGTGGCCTGTGTGGCAACTTTGATGACCGTTCCAACAATGACTTCACCACAAGGGACCACATGATAGTCAGCAATGCCCTGGACTTCGGGAACAGCTGGAAGGAGGCCCACACCTGTCCAGACGTAGACAAGACCTTTGAACCATGTGTCTTGAACCCACATCGCCAGTCCTGGGCAGAGAAACAGTGCAGTATTCTGAAAAGCCAAGTATTTCAAGCCTGCCACAGCAAGGTAGGTGGGACAGTCCTGGGGGAGCATGGGCAGGATGGGAAGAAGAGGCTGCTGCCCCACTTCCAGGGGGACCATGGAGGGAATTCATGGACACAGATGGGAGACAGAGCGGGGCAGCTGAGTCTTCAGGGTCTGACGCCTGCCCCACGTCTGCTGTGAGCCCCAGACCCTCTCTACCGTGGCTGTGGATCTCTCTGGGCCCAGCTTAAAGGATCTGAGGAAGAGCTCACACAGTGCCCAGGCAGGCTTAACACAGCTACCACATGTCCCTTCCGGAGGAGACTAGAGGCCCCTTTGCTGGGGTTCCAGTTTCTCCGGGGCAGGTACCATGCTTGGAGATCTCCGGCACCTCCTTCAGTACCTCAGACAGCGCCCTCTGCACATCCCAAGAGACCTTTCATGCTGAACTCAGGAATGAGTGGCTGACTGCAGCCCTGAGGAGGTCTTGGAGGCTTAGCTTGCCGTGCCCTCAGAGAAGAGAAGCAGGGTTTGGGCCAGAGAAGGGTTACTGTCTGTCCCTTTGCAGCATCTTATTCCTTCAGTTCAGTGAAAGACAACATCGCTTTTTCCTTCAAGCTTACCGTCAGAGACAGGGACAGAGGCAGAGAGAAAGCTGGGATGGGGGTGTGGAGAAGGAGAATACAGAGGTGGGGGAGGCTGGGGAGGAGGGAGAGGGCTAGCTGATGAGTATAACACAAGTTAGAATGGGAGCGAAGGGTTGGGCTGGTCAGCCTCAGGGCCTCCTGGGTCCAGTGAGGGGACCCTGACGCACTGGGCTTCTGGGCTGTTTGCCTGCCAGGTGGACCCTGCTCCTTTCTACTCTGCCTGTGTTCACGACTCATGTTCCTGTGACACGGGGGGTGACTGTGAGTGCTTCTGCTCTGCTGTAGCCTCCTATGCCCAGGAGTGCACCAAGGAGGGGGCTTGTGTCTACTGGAGGACCCCTGACTTGTGTCGTAAGTGCCCACCTCTGTGTCCTGGGAGGGGCGTTGGAGGAGGGGGACGGTATGCTGCTTTGCCTGTGCTTGGCCCTGCTTCGGAAAGGTTCCTTTACTGCGAGGCTCTGGGTTTTCAGCAGGAGGAATGAGGACCTTTACCCATCCAATAAGGTGGGGCAGAGCAGGGGCAGGGGTGAAGGTAGGGTGTGCCTGCTTCTGTCCCCACCTTCCTCTCACCTTCCCTGTGGCCCATGAAGCAGGGAAGGGCCTTCCCCTTTCTTATGGCTGGGGAGCAGTTGGTCACCAGCTCTCCTCTCCCTCTGCTCCCTCCCAGCGATCTTCTGTGACTACTACAACCCCCCTGATGAGTGTGAATGGCACTACGAGCCCTGTGGGAACCGGAGCTTTGAGACCTGCCGCACCATTAACAACATCCATTCCAACATTTCAGTGTCTTACCTGGAAGGTAAGAGCCCTGAGGCCCTGGGGGGACCCTCACTGGCCATGGCCCTGGATTCTGGGACCAGAGGGTGCTGCCATCCAAGACACTGGCTCTGATCCCTTTCTTTCAGCTGGGATGGTGGCTGCTGAAGGAGAATTTCCCCTTCTTCCAAAGCCAAGACAGAATCCTCCTGCTCCTCCTTTTCCTCTTCCTCCATAAGAGTGAAAAGCCTCCCTGGCCAGAGGAGGGGGAGCCTCCCCAGGGCCCCAGGGGCAATGGCTGGCACGGGGAAGTCTTGGAAGGATGGCAGCTCAGAACAGCCCAGAACAGCCAATGCTTCTTCAGGAAGGGGAGATAAGGACCTTCCCATTCCTTCCCAAGCTGAGCTACAACCTTGGCTTCTTCTGCCCTTTGCTGCCTGTAGGCTGCTATCCCAGATGCCCTCCAGATAGGCCCATCTTTGATGAAGACAAGAAAAAGTGTGTGCCAGCCGACCAGTGTGGCTGCTACGTAAATGACGAGCACTATGAACCCAATGAGGAGATCCCCACAGACGAAATCTGCCAGTCTTGGTACGGAAGCGCCTGAGCCTGCTGGCCCGAGGCATCAGCGTGGCTCCTTCCCTTCTTCCCTTCGCTGAGGCCTGTCCTGAGAGAGGTCGGCCTGAGGCAGGGCCCAGGGGAAGATGGACCAAGGCGCCTCATTTCCTTGGCCCCTTTGCTGAATTTGCTTCCTGATACAGAGCCCTGGAGGGGGGTGCTGAGGAAGAACCCATTAAGGGAAGCCTAGGCAGGGGAGCAGAGCAGAGGAGGCCTGGGAGAAGGAAGGGCCCGTCCGCCTCCTTGACTCTTACCCAGTCATAGTTGCTCTCATCCCATTGCAATGAGCTGGCTGCATCAGGCAGTTCGCTAAGCACCAAATAGAGCGTTAATAAAAAGAAAGACAGTCCCTGCCCTCAAAGAGCCTACATCCAGTGGGTGGGAGCGGGGAAGCACCATATGCAAGGAGGCAGGGAAGGGGGGTCCAAGAGGGACCCACCATGGGGGCGCCTTGTTCCAGGAAGGGCAGCAGACACGCAGTGGAATGAGCTGAAGGTCCAGCTTTGGTCCTCTATAGAGGCAGGCACAGGGAGGAGTTTGATACTGTGGACTCCCGAGTGCTCCAATCAGAAGAGAGAAGAGGCTGGGGGTGTGGCCTCAATCAAGGCTTGAGTTCGAAGCCTGATGATGAGCTTAACCTGGGACAGCATCTAGTTCAGCGGAGTTGAGCTGCAAAGTGAAGCTGAGGGCTTTGGGGAAGGGCCCAGACCAAGGGTTGCCCAGAGACAAGCCCCTGTCTTAGCTCGAGCTGTTTCTTCTTCCCCTCGTAGCTCATCAGTTAAAGGGCCACTTGGCAATGCCATCTGGATGTGGGTCTTGAATCTATCAGCTCTTCACCCCTTAGTGTGAATTAGGTTTTCAGATCTGTGACATGAGAATTATAGGGGGCTGCCAGAAGGATCGTGTTGGAACTTGGGTGCTTGAGGGAGGGTAGGAATGGGTGGAGGGCTGCAGGGGGGCTTCGGATAGTCAGAAGAAAGGAGCATCTTGGGTGGAAATGGAAAGAAGGTGGGTGAAGGCTACAGCAAAGGAGATGAGCCAGCCAGCCATTGCCACTGTATTCTGGGGCACCTCGTGGATGTCCCCTGGGCAGCTGGCAGACTTGAGTCCTTGAGCTTCTAACTCCTTTGGCTTCCTTTGCAGTGTCTGCACAAACACCTCCAAGGTCTCATGTGAAGAGACGCCAGGTAAGCTTTCCCATCTTTCTGTGTGGACTTTCCTGACCATAGGCTGAACGAGTGAAGGGGCTACACAAGGTGGCAGGGCTCCACCTGGCTCCCTAGTAGCTAAAGGGAATACTTTTTTTAAACCCTCACCTTTCGTTTTGGAATCAATACTGGGTATTGGCTCCAAGGCAGAGGAGTGGTCAGGGCTAGGCAATTTGCCCAGGGCCACTCATCTGGGAAGTGTCTGAGGTCAGATTTGAACTCAGGACCTTCTGTCTCTAGGCCTAGCTCTCCATCCACTGAGCTACCCAGCTGCCCCCTAAAGGGAATACTTTTTAGTGCAATGAGACAGTGAAAGGTGACCTGCTGAGAACCATCTGGGATCAGAGATGCTGCATCTCTCTGTTGAGATCTTCCTCCTGAGATCTGGATTTTGAGTCAGAGAACTCACTCGATCTGTGTGAGCAAGCCAGTTGACTTTGGTTTCCCTCAGGGAGCCAAGAGGAGTGGCTCTTGAGGTGCCCTCTCCCACCCAAGCCACAGGATTCTTCCTCATTCAGTAGCTTCCTGGGATGTTCCTGGGTCGGGAGAGCTGGATGCTGGAAGAATTTGGTGCGAGGCTTCTGGCTTTGTCTTGTGGGCAGCACCCGCTCAGTTGGCCCCTTCTCTGCCTTTTGTTCCTCTCAGGCGTGATAATTAGCCACACCAAGAACGGGTCCTTCTGCTTTTGGGAGCTGTGTGGTCCTAACGGCACTGTGAACCAGTATTTCAACATCTGCGAGACATCGCCTCCTCCTCATATTACTACTCCACCAGTGACAATCACCTCACTGACCACCAGCTCTCCAACCACCACCCTTCCTTCCACCACCAGGATCACCACGACCACCCAAGGTAGTCTCTATCTCTTGCCACCTGATGGATGGGCCACGGCTCCTCTGGGGGCAGAGCTGGGTTTGGTGACTTCAAGTAGCAGAGAAGGGCTGCTTGGGGTGAGCCCTGGTGGAGGTGGGGGCTGGGAATCTCCATGTCTTCAGACTTGTGTCCAGGGTCCCCAGCTGAGATGCCAGTGCCAGGGCTCCATGCTTGGGGGCTCCTCTAATGGGAGCAGCTTTGGGAGCTCCCCATGAATGGCCTAGAAAGCTGAGAGTTCCACTTAGGGGTGGGGCTTTCTCCATGAGAGCTAAAGGGCCATGCCTGGGCTTGGAGTTTGGGCTCCTACTGCCAAAGCCCCCTAGGTGGAGAGAGGAAGGGACTTGGGCTTGTTGGGGAGCTCAGTTGGCTTTTCCTTTGCTCAAATTTTAGGCTACACTATCTCCTCCCCCCACTGCTCCATGTGAGTTCAGGATAGTTTTTTTTAAACCCTCACTTTCCGTCTTGGAGTCAATACTGTGTATTGGCTCCAAGGCAGAATTGTGGTAAGGGCTAGGCCATGGAGGTGAAGTGACTTGCCCAGTGTCTGAGGTCAGATTTGAACCCAGGACCTCCTGTCTCTAGGCTTGGCTCTCCGTCCACTGAGCCACCCAGCTGCCCCCTCAGGGTAGTTTTTGATAACAGATAGCATACAATGAAGGCAGAAAGTAGAGGATAACCCCTCTCCCTCATTGAGAGCAGAATCTCTTTAGAGCCAGGACTCTGGGACTACAGCTAACTCCTGCCTTAGGGGCAAGCCAGGTGATACTGGCACTATGGGTATGCCAGGACAGGCGGGGCTCCGTGAGGTGGAAGCTAGGTTTTCGTGGAATCTTTAAGTGGCCATTTGGGACCGATGACATTTTGGGTGTTGGACAACTCCTTTCTTCCATGAAGGTTTATGTGTAGAAGTAGAGAAGGCTCATGGCTCAGAACTGTCCCAGGTCTGCCATTTCCTAGCTGTATTTCCTTGAGCAAGAACTGCTTACTTTACCCTGGGCCTCAGTTTCCCCATTTGTCTGATGAGAGGCTTTCACTAGTTGATGTCTGTGGTCTTTGGAATCTCTGAACAATGGCAGGGTTGGAAGGAGAAGACTTGCACTTGGTGTAGCAAAAGTCTTTTAGGTCTACCAAGGACACTAGCTACAGTCCTTTGGGTTCCCTCTCCCACCCCCAGCCAGGCACAAATTCCAAATTGTCATTTTGATGTTCCTTCCTAGGAATATGCTGTTTTTGGTCTGATTGGATCAATGAGGATCATCCCCTGACTGGCAGTAATCATGGTGACCGGGAGAGGTTTGATGGGGTGTGCAGTGCCCCCGAGGACATCGAGTGCAGGTCAGCTGAGGAGCCCCATCTCAGCTGGGAAGAGCTGGGCCAGAAGGTACAGTGTAACACCACTTTGGGACTCATTTGTGAAAACGCAGACCAGTTTGGAAATGGACCCTTCGGCCTCTGTTATGACTATGAAATTCGGGTCAATTGTTGTCTGCCCATGGACTCTTGCCCAGGAACGTCACAGAGCACCACGACAACCCCAGGCTCTCCAACCACAACTCACACACTTCCACCTTCAGCTCCGACCTCTATCCCAACACCTTCACCCACCACCACCACCACAGAGACTCCAACACCTTCACCCACCACCACCACCACAGAGACTCCAACACCTTCACCCACCACCACCACCACAGAGACTCCAACACCTTCACCCACCACCACCACCACAGAGACTCCAACACCTTCACCCACCACCACCACCACAGAGACTCCAACACCTTCACCCACCACCACCACCACAGAGACTCCAACACCTTCACCCACCACCACCACCACAGAGACTCCAACACCTTCACCCACCACCACCACCACAGAGACTCCAACACCTTCACCCACCACCACCACCACAGAGACTCCAACACCTTCACCTACCACCATCACTACTGAGACTCCAACACCTTCACCTACCACAACCACCACTGAAACTCCAACACCTTCAACCACCACCACCACCACAGAGACTCCAACACCTTCACCTACCACCATCACTACTGAGACTCCAACACCTTCACCCACCACCACCACCACTGAAACTCCAACACCTTCACCCACCACCACCACTACTGAGACTCCAACACCTACACCTACACCCATTACCACTACCAGCACCCAGACACCCACTCCAAGCATCCCAGAATGTGATCCTGTCTGTGACTGGACTGATTGGGTTGATTCAGGGAAGCCACAATATGGCAAACCAGGTGGTGGTGACTTTGAACTGGTGGAGAATATTTGCAAGGACGGCTGGGTAACCAACATCACATGCAGAGCTGTAATGTTTCCAGACAAGCCACTTGAAACCCTGGGACAAGTCTTAGTGTGTAATACTTCAGTGGGATTGGTGTGTAAAAATGAAGATCAGAAGCCAGGAGGAATGATGCCTATGCCTGGATGTCTCAATTATGAAGTCAAGGTTTATTGTTGTGAGCAGCAGTCCACCTGTGGCACACCAGTGACCACAACTAGCACAACCACCACTACTGAGACTCCAACTCCAACTCCAATACCCACTACTACCACCACAGAAATTCCAACACCTGCACCTACCACCACCACCACTGAAACTCCAACACCTTCACCCTCCACCACCACTATTGAGACTCCAACACCTACACCTACACCCACTACCACCACCACAGAAATTCCAACACCTGCACCTACCACCACCACCACTGAAACTCCAACACCTTCACCCTCCATCACCACTATTGAGACTCCAACACCTACACCTACACCCACTACCACCACCACCACAGAAATTCCAACACCTGCACCTACCACTACCACCACAGAAATGCCAACACCTACACCTACCACTATCATCACTGAGACTCCAACACCTTCACCTTCCACCACCACCACTGAGACTCCAACACCTACACCTACACTCACGACCACCACCACCACCACAGAAATGCCAACACCTGAACCTACCACCACCACCACTGAAACTCCAACACCTTCACCCTCCATCACCACTATTGAGACTCCAACACCTACACCTACACCCACTACCACCACCACCACAGAAATTCCAACACCTGCACCTACCACTACCACCACAGAAATGCCAACACCTACACCTACCACTATCATCACTGAGACTCCAACACCTTCACCTTCCACCACCACTGAGACTCCAACACCTACACCTACACTCACTACCACCACCACCACCACAGAAATGCCAACACCTGAACCTACCACCACCACCACTGAAACTCCAACACCTTCACCCTCCACCACCACTACTGAGACTCCAACACCTACACCTACACCCACTACCACCACCACCACCACCACCACCACAGAAATTCCAACACCTACACCTACCACTACCACCACTGAAACTCCAACACCTTCACCCTCCATCACCACTATTGAGACTCCAACACCTACACCTACACCCACTACCACCACCACCACAGAAATTCCAACACCTGCACCTACCACTACCACCACAGAAATGCCAACACCTACACCTACCACTATCACCACTGAGACTCCAACACCTTCACCTTCCACCACCACCACTGAGACTCCAGCACCTACACCTACCACTACCACCACTGAAACTCCAATACCTACACCCTCTACCACCACTACTGAGACTCCAACTCCAACACCTATAGCCACTACTACCACCACAGAAATTCCAACACCTACACCTACTACCACTACCACAGAGATTCCTACCCCAACACCAACCTCTACCACCCCCACCCCAACAGAGACTCCAACACCCTCTTCTACCACCACCACTACTACCATAGAGACTTCAACTCAAACACCTACACCCACTACCATCATCACTGAAACTCCAATACCTTCATCCACCATTACCATCACTGAGACTCCAATACCTTCCACTACCACCACCACCACTGAGACTCCAACACCTTCACCTACCACTACCACCACTGAAACTCCAACACCTTTATCTACCTCCATCACCACTGAGATTCCAACCCCTTCACCAACCACTATGACCACTGAGACTCCAACACCTTCCACCACTACCACCACCACTGAGACTCCAACACCATCACCTCCTATAACCACCACTGAGACTCCAAAACCTTCAACCACCACCACTATTGAAACTCCAACACCTTCATCCACTACCATCACTGAGACTTCAACAACCTCCATCACCACTACTACCACTACTGAGATTTCAACACCTTCACCTCCTATCACCACCACTGAGACTCCAACACCTTCACCCACCACCACTACTGAGACTCCAACACCTTCATCTACTACCACCACCACTGAGACTCCAACACCTTCATCCACCACCACCACTGAGACTCCAACACCTTCATCCACCACCACCACTGAGACTCCAACACCTTCATCCACCACCACCATGCCAACCATTACCACCACCTCCTCCTCCACCACCACCATCACCATAGAGACTCCAACACCTACACCTACACCCATTACCACTACCAGCACCCAGACACCCACTCCAAGCATCCCAGAATGTGATCCTGTCTGTGACTGGACTGATTGGGTTGATTCAGGGAAGCCACAATATGGCAAACCAGGTGGTGGTGACTTTGAACTGGTGGAGAATATTTGCAAGGACGGCTGGGTAACCAACATCACATGCAGAGCTGTAATGTTTCCAGACAAGCCACTTGAAACCCTGGGACAAGTCTTAGTGTGTAATACTTCAGTGGGATTGGTGTGTAAAAATGAAGATCAGAAGCCAGGAGGAATGATGCCTATGCCTGGATGTCTCAATTATGAAGTCAAGGTTTATTGTTGTGAGCAGCAGTCCACCTGTGGCACACCAGTGACCACAACTAGCACAACCACCACTACTGAGACTCCAACTCCAACTCCAATACCCACTACTACCACCACAGAAATTCCAACACCTGCACCTACCACTACCACCACTGAAACTCCAACACCTTCACCCTCTACCACCACCACTGAGACCCCACCACCCTCTACCACCACCATCACTACTGAGACTCCAACACCTACACCCACTACCACTACCACAGAAACTCCTACTCCAACACCAGCATCTACCACCCACACCCCAACAGAGACTTCAACACCTTCTCCTACCACCATTACCACCACAGAGACTCCTACTCCAACACCAACATCTACCACCAACATCCCAACAGAGACTTCAACACCTTCTCCTACCACCACCACAGAGACTCCAACACCAACACCTACACCCTCCACCACCACCACTGAGACTTCAACACCCTCTACCACCACTGAGACTCCAACACCCTCCTCTACTACCACCACTACAGAGACTCCAACACCCACACCCACCACTACCACCACTGAAACTCCAACACCTACACCCACTACCACTACCACAGAGACTCCTACTCCAACACCAACATCTACCACCCCCATTCCAACAGAGACTCCAACACCTTCTCCTACCACGACCACTACCACAGAGTCTCCAACTCCAACACATACACCCACTACCACCACCACTGAGACTCCAACACCTTCATCCACCACAACTGAGACTCCAACACCTTCCACCACTACCACCACCACTGAAACCCCAACACCAACACCCATTGTCACTACCACAGAGATTCCTACCCCAACACCAACCTCTACCACCCCCACCCCAACAGAGACTCCAACACCCTCTTATACCACCACCACTACCACCAAAGAGACTCCAACTCCACCTACACCCAGTACCACCACCGAGACTATAACATCTACACCTACCACTACCACCACAGAGACTCCAACACCTACACCTACCACTACCACCACTGAAACTCCAATGCCTACACCCACTACCACTACCACAGAGACTCCTACTCCAACATCAACATTCCCCACCTCCACCCCAACAGAGACTCCAACACCCTCTTCTACCACCACCACTACCACAGAGACTCCAACTCCAACACCTACACTCACTACCACCACCCCTGAGACTCCAGAACCTTCATCCACCACCACTGAAACTCCAACACCTTCCACCACCACTACCACCACTGAAATTCCAACACCTACACCCACTACCACAGAGATTCCTACCCCAACACCAACCTCTACCACCCCCACCCCAACAGAGACTCCAACACCCTCTTCTACCACCACCACTACTACCACAGAGACTCCAACTCCACCTACACCCAGTACCACCACCACTGAAACTCCAACACCTTCATCCACTACCACCACCACTGAGACTCCAACACCCTCCACCACCACCACTGAGACTCCAACACCCTCCTCCACTACTACCACCACAGAGACTCCTACTCCAACACCAACATCTACTACCCCCACTCCAACAGAGACTTCAACACTTTCTCCTACCACCACCACTACCACAGAGGCTCCAACTCCAACACCCACACCCTCTACCACCACCATTGAGACTCCAACACCTACACCCACTACCACAGAGACTCCTACTCCAACACCAACATCTACCACCTCCACTCCAACAGAGACATCAACACTTTCTCCTACCACCACCACTATTACAGAGATTCCAACTCCAACACCTTCATCAACCACCACCACCACTGAGACTCCAACACCTACACCCACCACTACCACCACAGAGACTCCAACACCTACACCCACCACTACCACCACAGAGACTCCAACACCTACACCCACCACTACCACCACAGAGACTCCAACACCTACACCCACTACCACTACCACAGAGACTCCTACTCCAACACCAACATCTACCACCCCCACTCCACCAGAGACTTCAACACTTTCTCCTACTACCACCACTGAGGCTCCAACACCTTCATCTATCACCACTACCACTAGGACTCCAACACTTACACCTACCACTACCACTACAGAGACTCCAACACCAAAACCCACTACCACTACCACAGAGACTCCTACTCCAACACCAACATCTACCACATCCACTCCAACAGAGACTTCAACACTTTCTCCTACCACCACCACTATCACAGAGATTCCAACTCCAACACCTTCATTTACCACCACTGAGACTCCAGCACCTTCCACCACTACTTCAACAGAGACTTCAACCCCAACTATGACTACCACAGAGACACCATCCACAACTATGAGAGAGACTCCAACACCACCATCAACCACCACAGAGGCTCCAACTCCAACTCCAACAACTACAGGTGAGGCACCTCCCTCAGGTCTTTCCCTTTTCTCTGCCCTAACCTTTAATTTTAATCCTAACTATTCTAATCACCATTCCTATTGCCATAGCCTTCTTTCCCATTCCAGGTAAAAATGAGCCAAGAAGACTCTCCTTTAGTTCTGTTAGGGTAAATAATCCCATTTTTTCATTCATGGAGAAAAAATGTTGTAAGACAAAAGCCTTTGGATTCTTGATATTGGAGGGCGTCGTATTTCTCAGAGCACTATTTCTATGTCACTGCTCAGGGTGCAGCTTTCATATTAGATACAGGAACTACAGGGGTTTTGGAGATATGAGTAGATGTTTGTTGGTATGTTTGGGAGACACTTAGGTTGGCAGAGAAAAGACTTGGTGGGTATCTTAGTGCTTCCTTCCAATATTTAAAGGCCTGGACTGTGGAAAAGGGATCAGCTTCGTTTTGTTTGGCCCCAGAGGGAAGAATCAGGAACAAGACAGGGTTGGGGAATGAGGGTGCAAACAAGCAGATTTAACCTCTATGAGGAAGAACTTTCCAACAACTAGATCTAGTGGAATAGACTGCTTTAAAAGGTGATGAGCTCCTCGTCATGGAAGGTCTTCTAGCAGAGGCTAGATGGCCAATTGTTGGGAAATTGGAAAGGAGAATTTGGTTCAAGTATTGGTTGCACCAGCTGCCACTGACAGGGAAATGACTCTCTGAGTTACCCTATTCTTCCCTAGTGGGAGGAGAGCTGCCACCAGTGGGTGGGGTTGACATTTTAGATTCATGGTAAATGTGGAATGGGATTGAGGCATAGAAAGGAAGCTCTCTTGAAGCATGTTATGTGCTGCAAGTGGGAGGTAACTGAGTCAAGCTGCCGGTCCATCTCTTCTCTCCAGGGTGATTTGGGACTTGGGACTCTCATTGGCACATGACTATTGTCTGGGTCCAGGCTTCAGGCTGTCCTGAGGGCCTTGTGAATTACTGGTGCCTGGGGGAGCACACTTAGGGACGCTGGCACTGGAGGGTGGCTGCTTTGAAAGATTCCACAGGAGCCTTTGCCTCATCTGCCCTGAGCCCAACAAAACTCCAGCCATCACCTAGTGGTAGTGGCTAGACAAAGAGACATAAAGGCAGACCCAAGATCATGCTCTCGACTGATTCCTTGGGCAGCCAGTTGGCCAGGATGGTGCTTTCCGGGGCTGCCTGGAGGAATCCGAAGAGAGCCCAAATCCTTCAGTTCATTCGGCACCTTCCCAGCTTCCCGTGCCTTGGCTTTAGCAGGCAGGAACCATGAATGCCCTCTGGCCCTTCTCTTTCTAGGCACAGGACCCACCACTCCAACCTTGATGGTAGAGAGCACCACATCGACCACAACAACGACGAGCGGGACCCCGACTCCTTTGGCTTCCACTCCTAGTCCCCCGGCTCCTCCTGAGACCACAACGCCCATTCAGCCTCCCACCAGCACTCTCAGCGTGAGCACCCAGACTACAGCACGCACCACCCCCACCACGGAGCTTTCCACGTTCACCACTTCGCCACTCCCATCTCCCAGCATCAGCATCAGCACGGGTCCCACTGCGGGGACATCCCCCCAGATATACTGCTGCTTCTTGAATGATACATATTACGGACCAGGTGAGAAGCAATGATGGCAGACTCGCTCCCCAAGGCTTCTGGAGAAGATGCTAAGTGTGCTCCCATTCACAGAGGAGGAAATGAGACTAAACACTTGGAGGGCATCAGCTGGAAAGTGGGGTTACCCCCCCCACCCCCCCGCACAGAACCCAGGTGGCTGTCTGCTCCCTACCAGAGCCAGCCCGTAGGGGGAGCTACTCTGGCTCTGGCTGGCTGGTGATTAGTTTTAAAAGCAAACCCTTCCTTCTGTCTTATAAGTTCCAAGGCAGAAGAGTGGTAAGGGCTAGGCAACTGGGGTCAAGTGATTTGTCCAGGTTCACACAGAAAGGAAGTGTCTGAGGTCAAATTTGAACCCAGGATCTATTAATGCCAGGCCTGGCTCTATCCACTGAGCCACCTAACCCCCTCTCACATGAGGTTCTTCTGGTCAAAGGTAGCCTGCAATAACCTCGTCTTCATGTGGTTTGTTGGGCATATTCAGTCCTTTCCCTTTTGGCTTATTGGGGAGGCTTCTTCTTCCCTGGCAGGTGACGTGGTGTACAATGGGACACATGGAGACTACTGCTACTATGTCAACTGCTCCTTTGCCTGTGAATTAGAGATCTTCAACTGGTCCTGTCCTTCCACGCCCCAACCCACCCCAACCTCGACCCCAACCTCACCCTCATCACCAGCCTCATCGCCATCCTCAACGCCCACTCCACCTCCAGGGTGCCCTGACTTTGTGCCACCACGGCAGGTCGGTAGCTGCCCATGCTAAGGCTAGTACTGCTGTCCACTCTTCCCAGTTCCCAGTTCTTGAAAAGTCTACAGGAACTGATCATCTAGTGCCGGCAGATGAGACCTTTGCTTCACACCTTCTCTGAGTCTCCCCCCTCCTCAGACATAGGGCTAGATTTGGGCTGATCCTTCCCTGCTCTCGCCCAGACCCCCAGGAAGCAAGCCTGCCTAGTCTCTTCCCTCTCTAGGCTTCAGTCTGCCCATCCATAATGTAAGTGAGCAGGCCTGGGTGGCTCCTGAGATTTTTTCCAGCTGGAGATCCATAAGCCCAAGAGACGGATAGTTATTTGATTTGGAGAAGAGAGCTTGGAGTTAGAGGCACAGCCTGAGGTCAAGCTCTCTGGCCAAGAAGGGGCCCAAGCTCCAGACTCAGGCTCATTTCCCCACTAACTGGGAGCTCCAGGCTGCTGGAGGGTCCCTCCCTGCCCTCCTCCAAACTCCGGAGGCAAATAGCGTTCCATCTTCCCCCTCCAAGGCCATTTTCATTCCATCTCTTTCATTCGAGTGAGGGCCTGGGGCCAGAGCCTTGGGCCACTAGGCCTGGCTGCGATGTGCTAGCTGGGTCCTCCTGGAGTTCACAGCCTGGTCCTGGCAGATTACTTACTGCTAACAAGCACAGAAGCCCATGCAAGGCGCCCTCCCACAACACCCCCAGGGATTCTATGAATCCCATTCAACAGATGGGGAAATGGGGGGGGGGGGATAAGGGACTGCTCTCCGGCTCAGTAGTGGCCTCAGGTCCAGGGCCCTTTCTTCCATGCTGATTTGCCTTGGAGAGTCAGGACAGGGGTAGGCTGGGGTCCTGGGTCTCCTGGTCCCGGGTCAACGGTCCAGGTTCTAGCTGATGTTTGCTTTTGTCTCTCCTCCCCTGCTCGTAGGAGAACGAGACCTGGTGGCTGTGTAACTGCACCATGGCAGTGTGCAAGCATGATAACACAGTGGAGATTTTCGAGAAGGAGTGCAACCCACCTCCCAAGCCTGTGTGCAGCAATGGCCTCAACCCTGTGTGGGTCCTGGACCCTGATGGCTGCTGCGGCCACTGGGAGTGCGACTGTAAGTGCCTGGCCCCCTCCTGCATCAACCAGCATCCTCCGCTTCCTCCCGTGGCCCCGGAAGAGAGACAAGCGCTGCTGTAGTCACTACAGTAGTGGGTCAGATCTGGCTCCCTGGATTAGTAAGCATCCAGGCCAGGAACTGTCCTAGGTGCTGAGCTCCCGACTGAAAAGGAGCGCTTCAGTGCCCCACAGGGGCTTAGTTGACTAGGAGGGTCGCTTCGGGACTTTGGGGAGAGGAATTCCCAGGTCAAGAGCCTAGCCTTGCTGCCAGGGGATGTGGGCAGATGGTGCCTGATGGCCCTTCCCGGGAATGAGGATTTGGGGGCCCCCCAGCCCCCAGGACGCTAGCTCAGGGCAAATGCTGCTTTTCCAGGCTACTGCACCGGCTGGGGAGACCCCCATTACACTACCTTTGATGGCCTGTACTACAGCTACCAGGGGAACTGCACCTACGTGTTAGTGGAAGAGATCTCACAGACCGTGGACAACTTCGGAGTCTACATCGACAACTACCACTGTGACGCCAACGACAAGGTGTCCTGCCCACGCACCCTCATTGTGAGGCATGAGACCCAGGAGGTTCTCATCAAGACCATCCACATGGCACCCATGAAAGTCCAGGTGCGCTGTGGGGTGCTCAGTGCTGGGGAAGGGGGCACTCCACCGGGCAAGGGACTCTCAATCAATCTGCCAATTGGCAAGCATTTAGGAAGGACCTCCTATGGAGCAGGCACCGGGCTGGGTGCCAGGGACCTTAAGAGAAAACTAGAATAATCCCTGCCCCCAGGAGTATCCAATGGACAAGACAACATGCACAATAACTTAGTACATACAAGATACATACGTGAGGGAGGCAAGGTGTCCTTGGGGAGAGAGGACTCTAATGACTGAGGGTGGGGGTGACCAGAAAGGGACTCCTGCAGAAGCTGCAATTTGGGGCTGATTCTCAAAGGAATTCAGAGGTTCTGGGAGGTGGGCTTGTGGAGGGAATGCATTCCAGGCAGAGGGGCCAGCTGGGATAAAGGCATGGAAAGGGGAGATCAGTGTCCCGTGTGGCAGGAGCTCAGAGTTCCTGAAGAGGACTACTATGTGAGAAGACTGAAGGGAAGGGGACCAACAGAAGTCTGTAGAGGCAGTACGATGTTTCTTAAAGGAAGGGTGGCCAGCAGGGGGAGAGCCACTAGGAAGCTAGGGCAATAGTCCAGGGGCAGGAGATGAGGATTCTGAGAATAGAGGGGAGGGACACAGAGCAGCAGCTATTGTGGAGGTCAAGTTGGCTAGCTTTGGCCAAGACTTTGGCTTCTGGGGAGGGGGAGAAGGGAGAGTGAAGGGCTGAGGAGGCCTCCTCCAGGGCTTTGGGCCTGGACCACTTGCCCTCAGCATCTGCTTGTCAGAGGGAGCATATCCACTGAGGCAGGGAAGAAGGGCTGAGGGCAAGGTGTGGTCTTGGAGGGCAGGGGAAGCCCTGGTTTCCTTTCCATCTGGGTGTCTCATGGCACACTGAGCCCTGGGCTTCCCCAGCAGAGGCACTTGCTGGCTCTTGGCCCCAGGGATGCCTCTCTTGTTCTTGTGGCCAGTCCCACCACCCTGGCTGGCCTGCTGGTTCTGTTGGGACTTGAATTCAAGCTGATTCCCTTAATTTTAGGCAGAGGCTGAAGGGATTCCCTGGTAGGAGACTGTGTTGCCCTCCCAAGTCAGGTCACCTAACTGGCTCTCCCGCTCCTCCGAGCCTCCAGCTGCTTAGGAGCCAGCCCTTGGCCCCTTCCTGACTCTTCCCTGTGCCGCAGGTCCTGGTGAACAAGCAGACCGTGTCACTGCCCTATCGGAAATACGGCCTCCAGGTCTATGAGGCTGGCATCAATTATGTGGTAGATATTCCTGAACTCGGCGTCCTGGTGTCCTACAATGGCCTGTCCTTTGCCATCAAGATGCCTTACAGCAAATTTGGCAACAACACCAAAGGCCAGTGCGGTAAGGAAGGATGCATAGCCTCTGAGGCCTGTCCCCCTCCCCAAGGCTGTGGTCCAGAGCCCTCCCAGTGTGGAAGGGGCTCCCCCTTCATGGAGATTGGCATCAGCTCCTGGTGGGGCTACAACCTGTGAGCTCACTTGGCGCTGGTTCTTGTGGGTCTTGGGGGTGGGGGATTCCTCTTTCTCCCTGCCTCCTAGGGTTCTGCTCCATGAGCCTGTGGGAATCTCAGTATTCGGGGCAGGGCTGGGGACTGGATCCAGGGCATCGGGGTCAAGGGGAGCTGATGGTGTCTGTCGCCAAAGGGACACTGAGGCCCCTCCCTCCGGTGCCCTGAGCCGAGCTGAGGGGCCCTGCTCACAGAGCCCCTTTGGGCTCCCCGCTGAGCTGGCTGTCTTAGAAGCCGCGAGGGGCTCTCTTTTCCTCTGAGCCATTTCACGGGAGCCTCCCAAAGGCTCATGGGATGAATCCAATGTTGCCACTGTTCTAGGCAGGCAGCAGGGAAAGAGAGGACAGGGCAAACCTTAGCTTCAAGGTGTCCTGGGAGCTCCATCTCGGACCCAGGGAGGGCCTTGGAACAGGGGCCTGTGCCCAATGGCTGCCTGGGCTGTCTGCCCCTGGCTGGGTGGGAGGGAAAGCTGGCTCGTGAAGCCTGCTGGTACATAGTGGGATCTGTGGCTTCCTGGCCACTGCATGGAGGCCCCATGGCCAAGGGGCAGCTGGGGCATCTGGCCACCTGACTCAGAGCCTGGCTTTGGAGATCCTGGAGGGCTTTTCTCCCATCCCAGGTACTTGCACCAACAATACAGCTGACGACTGCATGCTGCCCAGCGGGGAGGTCATCTCAGACTGTGAAATCATGGCCGACGAATGGGTGGTGAATGACCCCTCGAAGCCTCACTGCCCCCACACCATCTCCACAACCAAGTCCCCCTCTGTCACCCAGCCTGGAGGGCTGACACCCCCTGGGGACTGTGTCCCCTCGCCTCTCTGTGAGCTCATCAAGAGCAGGTAACCCCCTGAAGACTGCCCCCCACAGGCAGGCAATCGGGCCCCCTGAGTGATAATCCCAGCTCCTCCTCTCAAAATCTGCCACTTGACTTTGGCTAGCCTCAGTTTTCTCTTGTGTAAATGGGGGCAATCACAGCTGCCTAGAGCAGCCCTGCTTCACAGGGACATGGGAGGGCAGAATGTGGCAGGGCTGGCCACAGGTCAGAGAAGTCTGTCCCCTGAAGGCACCGCTGGCCCCCAGATTGGTTGGTGCTTCTGCTGCCCTGGGCATGCTCTCAGCTCTCTCCATCTACCTTCTCTATGGTCTCAGGAACCCATTTTACAGATGGGAGCTCTTCTAACTGGTGGGGTCAGTAGCCTATTCAGCAGCTGAGGGGAGGGCCCCGGTGTCCTGGACTCTACTGAGCTACAGGATTGTACAGAGCTGTAGCTGGAAGGAACCTTGAGATGGGGTAACTGAGTTCAAAACTCTCCTTTACAGAGGGGGAAACCGAGGCTCAGGGAATGGAAGCGACCTTGGTCACTCTGAGTTAGGGACAGGCCAATGGAATGCGGACTAGGGGCCATGTCCTCAATTCTCCAGTTTTGTGGAGGAGAGCTTGGGAAAGGGAAGGGGTCCTCTTTACTTTTTCTGGGTTACCACACATTCCTGCCAGGACTGGGGGGGGGAGGTTCAGCCAGAGGCAGCAGGAAGACAATGGTGCATGGGTAGGGGGAGCCCATGATAGCCAAGTCTGCTCAATGAAGGAAGGCCTTTCTGACCCTGAAGTGGCAGGTGAAGTAGTGAGCGCCCCCCAGGGGAATTATTCAAGTGTGTCCCATCAGAAGTTGGGTTGGCTGGCTCTCAGTCAGAGCTGGCAGAGGGGCTGCTGGCACAGGGAGAGGGTTGGCTGGGGTGCCCTGGAGGTCCCTTCCAGCTTCGAGATCCCCTCCTGTAATCTCTCTTCTGCCCAACAGCCACAACGGGGAAGGTCTTAGGTCTTAGTCAGTCAGGTCACTTTCTCCTTCCCCAGCCTTCATGCCTCAGTTACCTTTTCCCAGATCCAACTCGCCCTGGCCTGAGTTTCTCAAAGGCTCCCTCATTCCTCGGTAGAGGTGGGTCTGCCAGGCCTGTCTGTGGGTCTCCCCAGAGCTCCTGGGAAGATGGTGCCTTCAGCTGGGGTGCCCAGAGGACCATGCCTCAGAACAAGCTTGAGAGAGCTAGTGGAGGGTGTCTGGGGTGGGCAGTGGGCACTGAGAGCCTTGGAGGACCCCAGGCAGACAAAGAGCTTCTGTTCCTCCCCTCAGCCTGTTTGCCAAGTGCCACCAGCACGCCCCACCCCAGCACTACTATGAAGCCTGCGTCTTTGACAGCTGCTTTGTGCCTGACTCTGGCATGGAGTGTGCCAGTCTGCAGACCTATGCAGCCCTCTGTGCACAGGAGGGCATCTGCATTAGCTGGCGAGAGCATGCCAAGGGTGCCTGTGGTGAGTAGGGCTGCCTGAGCTTTGGGGTAGCTGCCTTCCAGATCCCACAGCCAGGACTCACTCTCCTGCTGGGCATCCCAGCCCTGTGCCCAAGCCACTTCTGGTGGTGGTGGTGGGGCTCAGGAAGGGGAGAGCAGGGATGATTCTGGGAGGAAGGGAGGGAGAAAAGGAGGGATGGAGGGAGGGAGGAAGGAAGGAAGGAAGGAAGGAAGGAAGGAAGGAAGGGAGGGAGGGAGGAAGGGAGGAAGGGAGGAAGGGAGGAAGGGAGGAAGGAAGGAAGGAAGGAAGGAAGGAAGGAAGGAAGGAAGGAAGGAAGGAAGGAAGGAAGGAAGGGAGGGAGGGAGGGAGGGAGGGAGGGAGGGAGGAAGGAAGGAAGGAAGGAAGGAAGGGAGGAAAGGAAGGAAGAAAAGAAGAAGGGAAGGAAAGAAGGAAGGGAGAGAGGAAGGAAGGAGGGAAGGAAGGAAGGAAAGAAGGAAGGAAGGAAGAGAAGGAGGGAGGGAGGGAAAAAGGAAGGAAGGGAGGAAGGAAGAAAGGGAGGGAGGGAGGAGAGAAGGAAGGAAAGAAGGAAAGAAGGAGGTAAGGAAGAAAGGGAGGGAGGAAACAAGGAAGGGAGGAAGGAAGGGAGGGAGGGAGGGAGGGAAGGAAGATAGGAAGGAAGAAAGGAAGGGAGGGAGGAAGGGAAGAAGGGAAGAAAGAGAGGGAGGAGAGGGAGGAGAGGAGGGTCACCGTGGCCTCCCCTGCCCTCCCCTTGTCTGGGCGCCTCTGGACAGAGGAGGAGACTGCTGGGAAAGGGCAGGGCCCCAGGTTTCTTATTTCCGGTGGGCCTGGGTAGAGATGGCTAGATGCATGGGTGGAACAGCCCGGTGCGTGCATGGGTGAGTAGATGGATGGACGATGGGTGCTGGGTGGGAAAACGGGTGGCCGCTCGCTGCCGAGGGCAGGAAGGGCAGGAAGGGCAGGAAGGCTCCCCCAGCAATGGATTGAAGGCTTTGCCTTCCGCCCCCCAGAGGTGACCTGCCCGTCTCACCGGGAGTACAAGGCGTGCGGGCCTATGGAAGAGCCAACCTGCAAGTCGAGGTGAGCCCCTCCCCCCGCCCGCCCCTCCTCTTCCCTCCGAGCTTGTCCCAGCCGCCCAGGCTCAGGTCCCTCGGCCCCCCCCTTGGAGCTTCCTCTGCCCCCCCCGAGCCCCCCCGGGCAGCGGGCCTGACCCTGCCCTCCCCCATTCTCCCAGCTCCGAGGGTCCCCGGGACAACCGGACGACGGAAGGCTGCTTCTGCCCGGAGGGGACCATCAACTTCGCCCCGGGCGTGGACGTCTGCGTGGAGACGTGCGGTAGGTCCCCGCCCCAGCCGCTCCTCAGTGGGCCTCCAGCCTGGACCGTGCCCCCCCTTACCGGCCCCTCCTCTCTCTCCCTCTCCAGGCTGCGTGGGACCGGACAACGTGCCCAGAGAGGTCCGCCGAGCGCCGCGCCCTGTGTCGCCTTGGGCGGGGGGCGGGCGCGGGGAGGGTGAGAGGGGGAGCCCCGCCCCCGGCCCCGGAGAGGAGTCCAGGAGAGGCTGCGGCCCCCCGAGTCCCTGGGCCCCCTGGGGTGCGCCTGGCCGCGGCCTCTCTCCGTCCCTCTTAAAGAGGAAGCCGGGCTGAGCGGCTGGCCGGCGAGGGCTCCGCGGGCAGACTCGTCCCTCAGGGCTGGCCAGAGGGGGGCTCCCCTTGCCCGGCTCCCTCCCTGCCGCCCTCCCCCCCCATTGCCTTCTTTGTGTCCCGACAGTTCGGGGAACGCTTTGAGTTTGACTGCAAGAACTGCATCTGCCTGGAAGGAGGAACCGGCATCGTGTGCCAGGCCAAGCAGTGCACCCAGCAGGAGCCCCAGTGCACGGAGGAGGGCACCTACCCCGTCACCGAGGTGGACCCCAGCGACACCTGCTGCAACGTCACCTCCTGCAGTAAGAGCGGGCTGGGCTGGGCTGGGCGGGGGAAGGGGAGCCCCACACTTGCACCTTCCCTTTCCCCCTTTCCTTGCTCTTGGAATATGGGCTCCCAGGCAGAAGGGCAGAAAGGGCCAGCCCATGGGTGGGAAGTGACTTGCCCAGGGCCACCCAGCTAGGAAGGATCTGAGGCCAGATTGGAACCCAGGCCTGGCTCTCAACTCCCTGAGCCACCACACTGCCTCTTAGCATTCTTGACCCCAAAGCATGGGGCAGACTGCTGCTAGAGGCCAGTCCCAGACACAAACCATTTCCTACCCAGCAGCCCTCAGACAGCTAGAGCCTGGATCCTTGTCCCCATTTACAGGGGATGCTGGGGTTCACTGAAGTAAGACACTCAGAGTCCAGACTCGAACTCAGATCCTTGGGGGCAGCCCAGGGTCCTGTGAATGCACTCGCACTCACACGGCTTCCCCTTAGAGCCCTGAGCTCACTGGGTACAGCCACTAAACGCCCACTGAGTCACTTGGGTCCTGAAGCTGTGGAGGCACACAGGAGCTGCCTAGAGGGAGACACTGGGTGGGCCAGGGCTTCTCTGGCCACTCCATTCCATTTGCACCCAAGCATGGGGCCAGTTTGGCCTCTGGAGGGCCTTGGCTCTGTGCCCACAGCACAGCCAGCACCCCGTGACTGATCCCCACCCTGAGGGAGTTGGTCTGACCTCGCTGGCGGCTCTGTGGCCATCCTGGGGATGGCGCTGGAGAGGGCTGGTGCCCTGGCATGCAGGCTCAGCCCAGCCCAGCCCAGCTCCTGCCAGTCTCTTTAAATGTTGCTTGAATAGAACTCGTTCCCAGGGAGCTGAGCACTCCCTTGTTCCCTTCTGCACTGGAGGGTGTCAGCCAAGTGCAGCCGTGGCCGCAGGCTCCGGCCTCAGCCGCTCTCGCTCTCCTCCTTCCCCTTCATTATCCCCCACAGTTCTTCCCACAGCTTTGGAGGCGGGTGTTTCTTGGCCACGGGTGGCTCCACATCGTGGCTTGTCTGGCCCTTCCCCACGTGCCCCCGAGGCCCCGTCTGCCGCCACCCATGCTTCGGGCTCCTCCCTGGGGGTCTGGGTCGGCCGGCTCTCTGGGCGTCCTTCCCAACTGCTGTCCCAGAGGCTGCCCAGCTCACGGGATCTCTTGTGGCCCCCACAGAATGCAACGTCAGCCTGTGCCAGACGAAGCCGCCCGTGTGCTCTGTGGGATTCCAGCTGAAGACAGAGCTTGTCCCTGGCCGGTGCTGCCCTGCCCATTCTTGTGGTGAGTCTCCCCTCAGCCAGGTCAGACAGGGGCATCCCCCCGAGGCTCCGGGCAGCTCCAGCTCTGCTCCTGAGGGCGGCATCCGGGCCCTTCTGGCTCAGGGACTCGGGACGGCTGCCATGCCTGCCAAGCCGGGAAGGAGAAAGGGCCCAGATGGGGCTGACCAAGGGCAGGCACAGCCATGAGGCCGGCAGTGCTAGGCCCGTTAGGCCCGGGGCCAGCTCCCTTCCCTCCTGCGACACCTGGACAACCTTGGATGCCCTGTGCAGCAACAAGCCCCGGCGAGGTGGCTGCCCCGACGGGAGGAGCGCCAGGGAGAGGCCGGCCACGCGCTCCAGGGGCTCTGCTCGGCCTCCTCCAGTCCTTGAGGCTGCCAGCCTGTTGGGAGCTTTAGGAGGGCATCCACGATGGCCACTGGCAGGGAACTCAGCAGGCTGGAGCGGGCAGAGGAAGGGGCCTGGGAGGGAAGGGGGCACAAAGCCTGGCAAACAATGGGTGCTCACAGACTGCCTTTGTTCCTTTCTGCCTTCTAGAGCCCAAGGGTGTTTGTGTCCTGGGGGAGGCCGAATACAAGGTGAGCCCTCCCCCCCCCCCCCCCCCCCCCCGGCCACGCGGGGCAGGGAGGGGGGTGGAGCCCCGTTCAGCCTGGCATCTCGTCTAGCATAAGGTGCAGCGCCCGGCCTCGCCCCACAGAGCCTCACTCTGCCTCTCTGCCTGTCTGTGTCTCCCCCAACGCCCCCCCCCCCCCCGCCCTCACAGCCCGGAGCTCCCGTATATTCTGACAAGTGCCAAGACTGTCTGTGTACGGAGAAGGTCAATGCCACGACTCACCTGAACATCATCTCGTGTTCACACGTGCCCTGCAGCGTCTCCTGCAAGCCCGTGAGTGTCAGGAACCAGGCGGGCTCCCTCCGGGGCTGGGGGGCTCCTTACTTCTCCCTGGGGCCTCCCCGGAACAGGGGCTCAGGAGCCCAGCCGGGGAGAGGCCACTCCAGGCTGAGCCACCTTCTCCTCCTGTGGGCCAGACTCCCATGCTCCGTGTTGGGTCTTCCCTAGGGGTTCGAAGCTGTCAAAGTGCCAGGCGAATGCTGCCCCAAGTGCGAGCAGACCCACTGTGTGATGCACCAGGCTGCCGACCTCCTGCTTCTCAAGGTCAGTGCGGCCCCCCCCCCCAGCCCTGAGGTCCGGAGGCCAGCCCCGCAGCTCCCTAACCCCCCCCCCCCGCAGCTCCCTAACCCCCCCGCAGCTCCCTAACCCCCCCCCGCAGCTCCCTAACCCCCCCCGCAGCTCCCTAACCCCCCCCGCAGCTCCCTAACCCCCCCCGCAGCTCCCTACCCCCCCCACAGCTCCCTACCCCCCCCCGCAGCTCCCTAACCCCCCCCCTGCATCCACAGCCTGGCGAGATGAAGAATGACCCGAAGGACAACTGCACCATCTACAGCTGTGTGAAGATCCAGGGCCAGCTCATCTCCTCCGTCTCCGAAATCACGTGTCCCGACTTGGACCTGGCCTCCTGCGTGCCTGTGAGCGGCCCCACAGCCCGCCCCAGTTTTCCTTCAGGGTGCTAAGCTGGAGGGTGGCGGCCCGGGCAAGGGGGAACGCTCCAGGGAGGGCGAGAACCTGCC